>NC_056728.1:1667952402-1668152402 GCF_019279795.1 Protopterus annectens
GAATACCACTGATGCTAGTTCCTGAAAGAGACTGGGATGATAATATCTGTGAGAATTCTCACTGTAGTGGATGTGGATGAGCAGAAATATCAGTGATCATGTGTATCGTCACTGCAGGTGCACACAAGGGAGTTAATAATATAAAGCATCAATAGATGCAAGATGATGGTCATCTGACCCTTTGCTCAAATAAAGTGTTTTAGTGATAAATGACAAACCACAGTGGGAGAATTATGAAATTGTCACACTGTATAAAAAAGGACAAAGAGTAAAGTGTTAAGAGGTACCCATTAAATAACGTGAAATAGACTAAATGAAAATGTTCATTAAAAGACAAAAAATAAATTTCTGAGGGCAGTCATTGCTAAGGTAACAGATAAAAGCAAATATTTCATTACCAAATGAAAAAAAAATAGAAATAAGAGGGAAATACATTTATAGTGATAAAAGGTATCATATAAGAAATCTTCAACCAGACCAATTTGCACTTTACAGATGATAAGGAAAGAATACATTTCAAAAAGTTAAAAGATTTAACATCCCCTTTAATTACTACAGATGACCTTGTTGTGGCTATTATTAAAAGCTATTACAAACGTTAAAGCCAATGTCATGGCACCTAGGGATAAAGCCCTAACTACAGCTCAGGAAACCCAGGTTGAATTAGAGGCTTGGTCATCTGTGATGTTGGTAGGGAGGGATAGACATACTCATCCTGAGAGAGGGTGCTTGTGGTTGATGCTCCATGAGTGGAGGTGTGGTCCAAAAAGAGGAGTAACCTTGGACATCTTGATGAGTGCAGGGAAGGGGGCAGAGAAAACAAGAGAGTATGTCATTGTAGAAGAAATCCCTCCCCTAGCAGAAATAGTTGCTAGCATGACCACTCAGGATGCCCTTAGGTTCCACACCAGCCATAGCTCTTAACCTTCTGTCTCTAAAATGTGGAACACTACCTCTCATTATGTGGAACAAATTGGCAAAATGTGGAACACTTACTGCCACCTTAATAATGATTTCAACTATGAAGTTCACAAGACGGTTAAGATGAGTCACTTTGTACTTATAAGAAGCTACGTGTATGAATTACTGTGAATCAATGTGACTTATCATGGATATTAGCCAGAAAAAGTCCTAGCAATGAAAGTGCGATATTCCCTTTCAGTGTGGGGCAATATGGAATGTAGATTTTTTAAGACTCAAAATGACAAATGTTCATTATAATGAGACATGCTTGAGAGGTATGATACCAACCAATGTAGTTTCTTGACAATGCAAACAGGTACAATACATGCATTAGGTAGTAGAAAGAAAATGGATATACAGTTTTGGTTGGAGCTATTTGTCATTCTTCACAAGTATTTATAGTGGCAGTCTCATTTAGCAGAATAGAAAGAATCAATTATTTTATAGTAATATACAGGTGAAAAGTAGAGAAAACATGAAAAATGTATAGTTAAATATAGTATTAATGAAGATGGAGTTAGAAGAATTTCTTTTGAGATAATTAAATTAAGGCAGTAGGAGATTAAAGGTATATTGGTAGGTACAATTTGTAAGGTGGAGAGAATGGTGGTGACTGTAGTGACTGGGGTTTTAAATTATGAAATGCAGACATAGGGTGTGCCAGTACTTTGCCTTTACTTGACTTGGAAACCAGACTATAGCAATAACCCACGCCTGGGTGTGGGTAATGCTAAATTTACCCACGGTTGGCGTGGTTGGATCCCGAGGGCGAAGCCCGAGGGACCAAACAAAGCCAACCGTGGGTAAATTTAGCATTACCCACACCCAGAAGTGGTTATTGCTATTATATGACATTATTTAAGAAAAGAAACTATTACTTTTCTTAAATAATGGCATAGTATAATGCCTGTTTGCTGCCCTTCCGCAGATGTCTGACATCCGCAGCAGTTCTGATGTACTGCGCCGCGCAGTACATCAGAGTTGTGCAAAAGCAACGGAGAAAGCAAGATCTCCATTGCTTTTTTTTAGTGTTTCGCTATGTTAAATGAGTTTAACATAGCGAGATAGTTTTAAAATAAGCAACGGACATCTCCGTTGCTTATTTTAAAACTGTCTCGCTATGTTAAACTCATTTAACACAGCGAGACACTAAAAAAAGCAACGGAGATCTTGCTTTCTCCGTTAACAACACTGTCTCGCTATGTTAAATGGGTTTAACATAGCGAGACAGCTTTAAAATAAGCAACGGAGATCTCCGTTGCTTATTTTAAAGCTGTCTCATTATGTTAAACCCATTTAACATAGCGAGACAGTGTTTTAAAAAAACGAGTTATACTAATGGAAAAAAGTCCGGGCGACCGGACCTTTTTCCATTAGTATAACTCGATTTACAACGGGCACGCTGGCCAATCAGCGTGCACGTTTTGGGGGGGTCATGGTATAATATACAATTTTATATGCAAACTTTGAAATACTGTAAGACATCAACTTCTTAAAAAGGTGTGCTATGTTTTATGTTCTCGTGTTCAAAAGAAACAAACATATATTTTGTTTTTGAGGTAAACATCATTGTAAGTTAATTATCATATAGAAAATGTTTTTGTTTATTTATTTATAGCTATTTATTTGCATTTGATAACAGGAAAATATTGGTTGGGCAGAGCGCTTTTCAGCAGAAGCTGGGGGGAGAAGCTCCACTTGTGAATCACTATTACCCATAAGGCAAAGGAAAACGTAACATGTTGCAATGCAACAATGACCGACAATGCGATCGAAGTACAAAGGAAGACTAACAATAACACAAATGCATGAAAGTACTGTTACAAAAATTATTTCCAAACAGATAGTCTGATATATGCACTAAGTTAGAAATGGAAAAGCATTTAGGAAGAAGCAAAAAATGAATAAATATATAGGAATAGAGGAACAAGAGGAGAAAGAAATAAACAGGAGTAAGAAGAGAGGAAGAGATGTATAATGTGAAGGGAAATGAGAAAGATGACGGAAATGTCAGGAGACAGGAGATATGTCAGGAATGAAAGGGAAATGATAGGAGGAAGTAAGTTGTTGTTGAGGAGAAAAAAGAAGCCAGAAAACTATAGTTAATAAAAAAGAGTATAAAGAAGGTGGGATGACTGACTATATTGAGATTAGGAAAGAGGAAAAATCAAGGGTTTGTGAGCTGGGAAAGCTCAGATTTATATGGGGGTGAGACAGGAAAGTAAATGAAAATACAGAGAAATAGATGCAATGTGGGTGGACAACTTAGAGAACTGATAATTTCACCAGTGTTATGGTTATTCTTTTTTTGCTTCTAAACTTCTGTTGTCACAGAATGTTTAATTAAACAGTGCCAGTTGAGTAGATGTAGGTCTGATTAGGGATCTGATCTCAAAGTGGTCTTAAATAGATTTGAGTCATGGTTTTGTCTGTCCAGATAGAAGGCTGTTACATAATTTGGCTGCATGTATTGTAAGAAGAAAATCACTTTGATGATGTTTGATGTTTGTATTTTAAGGTTTTGACCAAATTTAGTGATTAAGGCCTGAATATTATTGTTAGAATGTGCCACTGGATTAGGGTTTGAATGGTTGCACATTTATTAGGATGAAACAGAATGTTCTGGTCCACCTTGACTTAAAGTAAGTTAAAAGATGACATCCTTGTTATTTGAGAGCTAATCACTGATGCATTCTGTTAGAGTGATTACAAGCAAGTCTGCTGATTTGGGTGTGGCACTGTTCAAGTTTTTAACGTGAAGACTGTGAAAGTTGATAAACCCTGAAGAGGAATACAAGAGGCTAGCTAGAGGGCAGGAATCTATCATATTTATGCCTACATAATTATGTAGAAACTTTGATTCTATATCATACCACTAGTTTTTTTAAGCTTTTTAAAATCAAAGGTTACATTCTGGAGAGTTTTCAGTCATAACACTTAATAATTTAGTACCATCTATAATGGCACCAATGGAGCTGTTGTTAAAGAGATTATGAAGTTCTCTTCTCATTTCAGTTAGATGGTGGGTCTGAAAACAGCTTTTTTAAAACGTTTCTTAATATTTATTATAGACAACCGGATGATAATCTCTGAATAAAAGCAGAGGCACAATGGATATGAGTTAATGACTGTAGCATTCCTCTCAACTGTCCAGATTTGCACAGAATGCCCAGATTTTTTACACATATTTTTGGTCTGCTCCCCATAAAATTTGCAATTTTTTTTGTATTTCTGTGGCAAATCAATGAGGACTGAATTCACTAAATAATAACAGACATTTGAGTTTCAGACTTCATATCCTTCAGAAAATGCATGGTAGCCATACCTCTCAACTGTACAGGTTTTCGCAGAATGTCCAGATTTTTGCCTCATATTTTTGGTGTGTTCCTCCTAACATCTGTTCCTTTCTGGCAAATAGTGGAGGATTGAAGTCATTAAATAATGACAAGCATTTGAGTTTAAGCCTCCACATCCTTCAGAAAATTCATGCTAATGTAAAACCTATTATTCTATGAACTAAGTTTGTAAGAGCAATATTTAAAATCTGTCCCCATTTGTCCCCCCTTCATTTTAGTCTTTGTCCAGATTTTTTGCTCTAAGAGGTTGAGAGGTATGAGACGGTAACACAAGACCTTTTATTCTGCCAACTTTCTATGTTTATAAGAGGAATAGTTAAAAATTCTCCCTTTGTAATCCCATTATTTTTGTCTCTGTCCAGATTCGCTAAGAGGTTGAGACTTATGGACTGCAGAGACATCATCAAAGGCTTAGAACTGACTTTAAGTATGGGTAGTCATGCGTGAGCTATGATCATTGGTGAAAATAGTTAGGTTATTTAATTCCTCTTGTTGCTGATCCAAAGTCATTTGTTACAGTGACAGCTGACTGACAGAGGAAACTTAATCTGTATGTCTAAAAGATGAAGACAAGGCAGACAAAAAGCTACAGAACATGTTTACTGAGGTGAACGACTCATGTGCATGCAGTAAGCAAGCCCTGATAGCCCAAAGTGCTTGTGTGGAACAACAATTTACTGAAGGGCTGGATAGGAAATTCAATACCGTACTGGCTGAGATACAAGAAATGAATTCATCATTGCCAAAATACAAACACGGACATGGAAACAGTTTTAGTTTATCGCCCAAATTAAATACAGCAACATTCTTCTCACCTGGACATGTTGAAACAACAACTGAAACTGGCAGAAGCAAGGCTGAAATACACTGATGCCAAGCTTTTAGAACTAGAACTTTACATCTCCTGGGAATCCCAGAACATGTGAAAAAATAACAATAAGGCTTGTATGAGAGATAACCTGGCAGAATGTTTTAGCGAGCTACTGATTAAATGTGCCCATCTTACACAAGCCTAGAGAGTCACGTTACTCAGACTGATAACAGTATGCTTTGCCTATTATTTCTTAAAAGAGAGGATACTCCACCTTGTGAACACTGTGAGATGCATCACGATCAGTGGTGTCAAAATATGGGCAGACAACAATTACACTTTTCAGACCAGGGCCAGGAGAGTTGCTTTCTGTCACGCCATAATTATCTGTAAAAAAGAATAAATGAAAGTGCAGTTTGTTATATCTGGCCAGTTTGAATGTCTGTCCACCTTTGGGCCTCCACACATTTTACTCACCAAATGAGATGGATAAAAGACGTTCCAGTTACACAGAGGGTGAGGTTGTCACCCTAAAAATTCTATCCGGGGAAGGTTTGAGTACAAGCAGTGGAGCAGCTCCCCCCCCAGTGCTTGCCAGCCAGCAGGAGTCTGGACCCCTTCCCCTTACTCAAAACCCATCTGATGTAATGTCAGAAGTCAGCATTTACTCTGAACTCCAGCAGATTTCTACTCAGATGACTGCAGTTTTGATCACTAATATGTTTAGATGTTTTCTTGTACAACTGGGGGGGGGGGGTATTCAAAAGAAGAAGAGCATTTATTTTATCTGAGACTATTACAATGTACTTAAGACTATGGAGGACTTTATTCAATAGTTTTAATTTCATAATGGAGAAAGGCACTGCAATATGGTGCACTTGTAAGGCTCATACAACACTTGCATATTAACAGCTGTCTTAAAACTATAGAGACGTGACTGGCTGCTACTAAAATAGGAATTTCCTATCTCTTTTTTAAGCTTTTCTGTAAATATAGAGGTAGTTTGATGTTGGCAACAATACTAGATACTTGCGTTTGTGAAAGTCAGTTGAATGAGGGCATGTCAGCAATGAGGTGTAGGACAGAGTTTTTTGTGACACCAGACTCCTCTTTTGATACTACTATCTTGACTGAAGTATATTTGAAAAAGCCTTTTTACCAATCGCAGTCTCTTTGAAACTCAACTATTTTTAATAGATTGTGTTATCTTAGCACTTTAATGTTTGTAGTTCTTACCCAATATGATCTTGGCTGCTCATATTTCCAAGAAACAACTTCTTTAAAGTTGCTTCTCAAGACATTTCTGCTGCATTCTTACATTATATTCTTCCTGTAAATGAAAAAGACTCTTGGTTTGTCAATTATTATACAGTTTTTGCTTTGACTGGATGTTTCAGTGTTTCTTGCACCTATTTTCTATTCTGCAGAGTCTACAATACAGTATACATAGGAATTCTGCTCTTTAGTATGCGACCCGTTAATAAATGAGCAGAAAATGGACTGGCTCCTTGTAGTCAAGTAGCGGCATATTCTAATAAAGCTAGGTGACGGTCATCACTGCCTTGCGAATTTGTCATTCGATTCATGGCGTATGCTTTTCTTTTCACTTGACCATTTGATTGTGCATAACCAGGATATAAAATGAGCATGCTGGATCTCCAGGTCCCATTTCTACGAAAAGTTCATAAATTATGTACTACCCTGTTATGATGATTGTCAAACATAAGATCTAGAATAGCACTTCATGTGAATGTCGTTTTCGATGCACAGAATACACAAACATTTGTGGTATGATTCAATTTCAAGACTTCAAAATTTTCTAAAAGTAACTCATGCATATTAGGCAGCTTTTTTCTTGATATTAGAATGTGTCATTGAGAGGATCTATGAAAAAGTAGCAGTCTATGAAAGGCACAATACAAATTCCAAGCACCAGTCAACATCTTGCCTTCATTTAGTAGAATAACATTACAAATTTACAGGAAACAGTAGCAAAAATGCCTCAGCATTTCAGAACATGTAAATCCTTCATGGGACTTTAAATGACAAATGTTATTCTTTTGTTTAAACACTTTCATTCAGTATATGTATTCACATATTCATACAATTAAACAATTAAATACATAAACAGTCACATCAGGAAAGATGCACACTTTAAAGGCACAGTAGTTAATTTGCACATACCTACACTTAAGGAAACTACTGGGCCAGATTCCAAGAGCAGTTCTCAGTGTAAGTGCTCTGGTTCCGAAAGACTCAGTGTAAGTGACTTACTTCAAGTAAGGCTTATCTATAAACAGACTTACACGGGGGCCAGATTCCGAAACACCTGCTCTCAATGTAAGTCTTTTGGAAATGGGCCCACTTATTCAGTGCAGATAGCCTATCTTCCAGCTAATTCACTAATAGTAGTTATCTAACACACTAGAAAAGGCTTTAAATTAAACATTTCATTCAAGCCTTTTGGTTTGCTGCCAGCAATGTAAAATAAATAGTAATGCTGACTGTGCACTGAATAATTTAATCTATTTTCATAGGCAGAACTATCATATGTTCTGTTCCTATAACATTCCAACCTGATATCTAGCAGTTATGGCAAAGATCAAAATGCTTATTTACTGGTCAGTCTAACCTTGAATTTCTTATATCGCAGATGTGCTCAGATATACATGTATATAACATTTTGGTAGTTATAGGACTATATTGCTTTCTCCAAGGGCTGACCATAACATGGACTAGACATGCACAAGCAGATTTAATTATTTAGAGGTAGTTATTTATATTATTTTTAGTCCTTTGCTGCCTATAGGACTAACAAATTCTGATAGTTCTCTCCAAACTTATTCATACTTATATATACAGCAGTTAAAGCATTGTGTCAGCCCTTTAGTTACTGAGGCTGGTAATTCATATTTCTTGGTTATACCATGAGTCAACATGTCTTTTAGATTCTTCCCTATACTCTTGTGTTTTTATTCCTTAACAATTTGAGATAATGTATTCCCAAAAAATAAAAATTCCAGTTGATACATAAACTCAGAGATTCATAAAGAACCCCACCAACAGCTGCAGTAAAAAGGCCCTATGTCAGGAAGGAGAAGATCTCCAATTCAGAGACACATGAGGCACAATGAGCAAAGACCTCCTTATCAGCTAATTTGCATGTCTCTGAATTGTTGTTAACTAATGTGAGTGAGGTCAGCTCTCTCCTGTGATAGTTAACAGTACTGGTAGCCACTTCATGTTAACACAGTTATCCCTACCTATTCACTCTTTCACATACAATATACACATTCAAACACAAGCGCACACACACACACACACACACACACACACACACACACACACACACACACACACACACACACACACACACACACACACACACACACACACACACACACACACACACACACACACACACACACACACACACACACACACACACACACACACACACACACACCACATATTGCTTACCAGTCCCTGTGTTGTAATGATGTCCCCAGGGTTTCCTTTGCCTGCTCTCATAAATCACAAATGATTTTAGTGAGTCATTAATGTCAGACATTAGAATTTCACATTTCTTATCATTCATTAAATCCATGTTAGTGCAAAAGCTATTACACTGGTGACTTTCTAAGTTTGTGGGAAGTATAATTAAAATTAGCCCCTGGTTTTGTCCCACCATTCCTTTTGGCTCTGTCATGATTTCTTGTGATGCACGGTTAAGTATGGCTAATGTTCTGTCCTTCTCCTTCATAGGTCATGAACTGTTGCAGACATTGAATAATGCTCCAAATCCTTGCTATAAGTTATAACACCCTGCTGTGCTAATATATCAGTTACCACAGTGGGTTAATATAGTGCTTTACTGTGGGAAGGGTGCAACATTCACATCATTTTTCCCCACTTTGTAGTTGATTTCATGTTTTCACTCATTTCATTTGTAAATTAAACCCCCTGGTGTCTAGTGGTAGCACAGAGGACAACAATCCTCTTTAGGAAGTAGGAGGGCACAAGGTTGGAATCAATTTTGTTTCCTTTAAGGCACACTAGTTATACCATCCCTGGTGTCCAGTGGTTCCTGCACCACATTTATTTTTGTAAACAAACTATCCGTGGTCTCTGGTGTTCTCCCTATCCATGTTATGTGTAAGTGCCACTAAGGTACATTGCTCAGGAGTAATCCGTGCTGCCTAGTGTTTATCCTGACCCATACTACATGCAAGTGCCATTTAGGTATATAGTTCAAGAAAAATCCCTCATGTCTAGTGTCCTCCCCTACCCATGTTGCATGCTAGTGCTGTTAAGGCATGTAGTTCAAGAGTAATCCCTGGTGTCTAGTGTTCCCCCCAACCCACATTATCACTAAGTGCAATTAAGGCATGTAATTCAAGAGTAAGTCCTGGTTTCTAGTGCTCCATCCCCAATTCTGTTAAGCGCACTTAAGACACGAAATGTAAGAGTTATCCTTGATGTCTAGTGCTCTCCCATCCCCATTCTGTGTAAGTGCCATTAAGGCATGATGATAAGATTACATTTAATTTACCTCACTCTCAGAATCTTTAATCTGCTGGTCTCCATCTTTCTCTCTCTACTGCAAAACTACAATACTGTACTGTTTACACATTCGCTAGTATCCCATATCATCAATTGCATGCTTGTTTGGCTTGCATGCTTAAAATCTAACATCAGTATAACTAGTATTATCTATTTTATTGTATCACCTATTCTGTAATGTAGTATTCTGTACCATCGCTGCTTGATTTCTGTATTATGATTCTGTAGCTTTATCATGTTATTTGTTTTTGGAGATTTTCTCCCTGGGCCCCTACTGAAAACAGGTTAAACAAATACAAATAAATAAATAAATAATGACTAGTGATCCCCCATCCATCTGTTTAGAGATATGCCTGGTGACAAGTGGTGCCCCCTGACCCAATGTTGCAGACTTTGCTCATTAGTCTAGGGGTGTGCGGAGGTATGACACACACACACACACACAAACACACACACACACACACACACACACACACACACACACACACACACACACACACCACCCTTCCATTCCAGTTACACTCACATAGACACACTTACATTCACCCATGCACCCATAGATACCTACCTAATCTACTTTCTGAATAAGCACCGCTACTGATAATACATCTCATAATACACTCACACTTGCAGTCCCTCACATGCAGTAATGCACACACACACCCCTAACACTAGTGTTCCCAGCCCTTACATCTACCATGATAGATGAACACATCCTTTTGGCTGTGTTCATTACAGCAAACAGCCAGGAGCAGCCGTGCTAATTTATGAGTGTTCATCTTTTGATATCATAAATGCCTTAATACAGCCAGTTCTAGGGGTAGAGCACATGGCTAATTAACATATACCTTCCCCCCAAAATGCCTCATTAGCATCTAGCACAGCTGCAGAGACATCCCAGCATGGTGTTGTATTGCTTCATGCAAAAACACAATGAGAATTCTGTTTCTGCATGCATAAAGGTTACTGCAGGTTGTACACATTGTGTATACCTCACAATATTCTGTTTGAATTCACCTCATAATGTTACCTGTTTGGCCTTCCATTGAATTCTTATTCTGTAATAAATGTCAAAGTTATAAATCAATATCATTAATAATGGATTTTGTTTCTAGCAAACTACACCTAGTCATATTTATCACTTTGTAAAGATCTATATCTACATATTGTACAGAATAGCCTTCCTGCATAAATATATTTTCCTTTCTGCATTGTCAAAGCAGTCTTCAAGAGCAGAATAATTTTTCTTTTGCCTTTGAAACTCTACATAGAGTATTGAGCTTTTCAATATCTTTGGTTATGCACTTCTATATTGACCATGTTAAGAATGCGCAGTAGGTTTTACAAACCTTCTTGTACTAATACAACTGTCAAGTTCAGAAAATAGTGTTAATTGTAAGGCCACAAAAATCCTGCCTTTATCACTGGTAAAAGTAAATCTGAGACCAAAGTATTCGCTCCAGAACAAGTACAAATACCACTCTGTCATTGGCCATGTTGGTGTGAATGACCTGAGCTGTACCTCCTTGGACTACATGAAAAGAGACATGGAAGAGCTCCCTGATCATGTAGCCTAGGCCAGTATGACCCTGACCCTGACCCTGAATAGCATCCTGTCCTCACCAAGAATGATACCACAGTATAAAGAAAAAATTATCAATTTCAACAATTGGCTACGTTTCTGGTGTCATTCAAAGGGGATCCAGTATCTGTCAGCCTGGGATGACATGCTCGACAAGCCACGTTGCTTTGCAAGAGATGGCTTGCACCTGTCACCCTTAGGCTTTTGAATACTGGCCAAGGTTTTTGCTTCCCCCATAGTGCCTTTTTAGGCAAGGCTCAAAAGACAAACCCACCACCATAAATAGCACAAGTAACCAAAAACTGAGGGTAATGCTACTCGACGCCAGATGTCTAAACCTCAAAATGCATGCACTCAAGGCACTCCTCACTATGGAGAACATTGATATCTGTGCAGTAACAGAAACCTGGTTTAAGGCTCCAGAGAGCACCCCAGCACTTCCAGGCTATAACTCATACCATACTTTTCGGCCACAGAACCCGGACCAAAACACAAAAGGCAGGGGTGTATCCATATTCATCAAGGATACCCACACCTCCAGGTTAGTGGAGCAGCACACATCATGTGCAACTAACAACTGGCAAAACTGTAATTTAAATTGTAGCTTGCTACAGATCACCCACCATGACCCAGGACCCCCATTCCACATTTCTGGAGACACTGAAAAATATGAAGGTCCTACTAAATGCCCTAATATTGGGTGATTTCAATTACCCAAACATTAACTGAGGGAACTATTAAACTCAAATGCCCTGGATCAACTGGTCAACACCCCCACCAGTGATGACAACATATTAGACCTGGTCATCACCAACATGGGTGACCGGTGTTCCACACTGGAGGTCAACCCCTCGCTGGTTAAAACAGACAATAGACTAATCACTCCTGATATCCACATTCCGCCCCCAATAAAGGAAACCACCATGAAAAACTTTTCAAAAGTAAACTTCACATTACTTAAGACCAAGGTGGAAAGGTTCACAGCCCCCATGCTAAAGGACAATGCTGTCCAAGCTGCTGAATCCCTTACAAAGGCACTCTATGAGCACCTGCAAGAATGCATGGATCATGCTATCCCAAGCAAAACCAAGACTCACTCCTCCAAGAAAAGAAAACCAGTCTGGTGGACCCCTGTCATAAACAAGCTATACAACAGAAGTAGGAAACTAGTACAGAAAAGAGTAAAATCCCAAGAAGGAAAGACATCCCTGATCAGTATCAGCAAAAAACTACATTCCCTCAAAAAATCATCCAAGGCTAGCTTTGAAAGAAAAATTGCCAAGGACTCCAAAGATAACCACAAAGCGTTCTTTAGCTATGTCAAGAACCTAAGTGGAAACTCTCAGATCTGCTCTGAGTTAGTGCAGACTGGCACAAAATACACTGAACCGACTGATATTGCCAACATTCTGGCAGACAGGTTTAGTGCAAACTTCACCCCCCTTTCACCCCCTAAACGGCCCATAACCATACCAGAAGAATGTAGAGCCCTGGCAATCACTGACATACAGGTTAAAACAACCCTATCCAAAGCCAGAAACACAGCTTCAATGGGACCGGACAGTGTCCCAGGCTCTGTCTTACATGAGTTCCAAAATGAACTAACACCTCACCTAAACACACTGTTCAAACTCAGCCTCTCTACAGGCTATGTACCCATAGAGTGGCACACAGCAGCAGTTATCCTGCTCCACAAATGTGGAGCCACAAAGGACCCCAGGAACTATTGCCCTATAAGCCTGACTAGCCTGTTCTGCAAGGCTATGGAGTGCATCATCATTAACTCATTAACAGAGACACTGGGAACCTCCAAACATTGGACCCTACCCAGTTTGGCTTTGTTAAGGGCAGATCATGCCTCCTAAACCTAGTGGACTTCTTTGAGACAGTTGCCAAGGCATTAGATGAGGGAAAGGAGGTCCACACAGCCTACCTAGACCTTGCAAAGGCTTTTGACACCATTCCCCATTCTAGTATTATAGAAAAGCTCACCAGCCTGAACATAAACCCCTACATCATGAGATGGGTTGCCAATTGGCTCACGGATAGAACCCACCCGGTGAGAGTTGCAGGCGATATCTACAGGACTATATATCTAAAGGACTCTAAACCGGTTACAAGTGGCATCCCCCAGGGCTCAGTCCTGGGACCCCTCCTATTTGGTATATACTTCTTGGAGGTACAGGCAAGCACAGGAGGACTATGGCTGACCAAGTTCGCAGACGACTGCAAACTGGGGGCCATAATTGACTCTCTCGCTGATACAGCCGTACTCCAGAAGGGTCTCACTGAGATGGATACCTGGTGTCAAAATCATGGCCTCAAGCTAAATGCCAAAAAGTGCATAGTCATCCCCTTTGGAAAAAACAAAGCACCCGCGAACTACCACATATGTGGTAGTCCCCTAAATACAGAAAATGTAATAAGGAATCTAGGGACCCAAGTAAATAGTAATCTCTCCTTTGATAATCATATTGTCAACGTGGTTAGAAAATCCTTCTATGTGACCCACCTAATCAGAAAAGGGTTCGCATCTAGAACAAAAGAGTTTATTGTGCCCCTCTGCTCATCCCTCATCAGACCCATCATAGAGTACAACGTCCCATTTGGGATGTACTTTACAAGACACCTGCAACAGTTGGAAAGACCACAGAAGTACCTCACCAAGAGGATTACTGGCCTCAAACAGATGCCCTATGCAGCCCGACTGAAGAAACTCCAGCTGTACATGGTTGCATACCGCTTACTCAGAGGTGATCTCTGCCTGACATACAAGGCCATGTCCAACCCAGAATTGATGAACATGCTCCATCTAAAAAAACACAAATCCTCGAGAGCCACATGCTCTGGGGATCTAATCCTCACCACAATGATAAATAGGACGTGCTGGAGGGATAGATTCCTGTCCTGGAGACTCCCCATGCTTTGGAACAGGATTCCAATCTATATTAGGCAGAGCACATCACTAACACTCTTCAAGAGAAACCTTGATGAGTGGACGGGAAACAGAAAATTTACCCCGGGGATCACTGCAGTGGCTCTGCTGGACAGAAGCACAGGGAACTAATGGATCTGCTGGGCAGATGCACAGAGAATTAATCTAAGGGGGCAGCGAAAGCCAACACATTCTAGCTAGGCTTATAGATGCCTTTGGCAGATAGCCTAGTACTTACCTATGAACCTATGAACCTATGAACAAACTCTTGTCTGACCAGGTCTATTCCCTTCTGCCCACAACAGCAGTCATCAATGAATCTGTGTCAGTTAATAATAATATCTCTAAAATGATTTACAACATTTTCTTTTAAACAAGCCTTGTTCAAATTTACATAACTAAAGACCATACTAGTCCAATATCTATACCACTAGGCTATAGAGGATAATCATTACTAAATTTAAAATATTTTTGTGTGCACAAATTCAAGAAATATAGCAAATAATCAATGCCTATACAGAGAGTAAATACTTCTAAGCAGAACTTGCTGGCTCTCGTACAAAACTAATGCACAGAAGTGTTTAACGGTAAATGTGCATAAATACGCTATGTCCAGATACAAAAACAGGCACTCATGCATCCATATAAGCTGCTGATATTATTCAAAAACAGTCTGCTACCTTTAGTATAATTGAATCTATCCATACGAAATGATTCCACAAAAAATGTAATGAACAACCCTATTGTCTTACTTAATAGACCACAACATTTCATTGATGATTTTCAAAGAGTCTCAAGATTTTTCTGAATTTTTGGAAGAATTTGATGAAATTCTGCATCAGACATGAAATCATTCTTTTCCCTTACAAGAACAAATTCATCATCTCAGCATTGCATGGATTTTTGGGAGAGTGTAATCAAATTCTTCATCAGATATGTAACTATTATTTTTCCCTTCCAAAAACAAATTCATCACTTCAGCTTTAAGCACATTTGTAGGATATGAAGGTATTTTTCTATATATGTTAATTTCTAATAGCAAGACTGCTATCACAGAAGTATACTGACCTGTAGTAATAATAGCTGTCTGACTTCCTTTAATTACATTTTTACATTTTTTAGTATGTTTGCTTAATTTACTTCTGGCACAGCAGTAAATTCTTCTCATCCACATAATGTTGAAACATGTTTCAGAGTATTCCAACAACTTTAAAAACATCCTGTATACCAATATGATCATATATTTGTGAAGTTAAATTAAGTATAGAAGGTATGAAAGCTGATTTACATTTAAACTTCTGATGTCTATCAACAATATTAGCATCTAAATCAACAGCAGCTAATTAAGCAATAACCCATGGATGAGTGTGGGTAATGCTGGATTTACCCACTGTTGGTGTGGTTTGGTCACGAGGGCTACCAAACAAAGGCAACCATGGATAAATCCAGCATTGTCCACACCCAGCCATGGGTTATTACTATTATACAATGACATTATTTAAGAAAACAAATACTTACTTTTCTTAAATAATGTCATTGTATAATGACTCTGTGCTACCCTTCCTCATGTATCCTGGGGCATTTCTGATGTACTGCACATGCGTAAAGGTCGTGTTCCCACACGTACGCAGTACATCAGTGCTGTGCAGAGGTAGCAATGGAGAAAGGAAGATCTCTGTTGCTTTTTAAGTATCTCGCTTTGTTAAATGAGTTTAACATAGCGAGAGATCTTTAAAAAAGCAATGGAGATCTTCCTTTCTATGTTGCTTTTTTTTAAGCTCTCTCACTATGTTAAACTTGTTTAACATAGCGAGATATCTTTAAAAAAGCAACATAGAAAGGAAGATCTCCATTGCTTTTTTTAAGCTATCTCGCTATGTTAAACTCATTTAACATAGCGAGATTAAAGCAACAGAGATCTTCCTTTCTCCGTTGCTACCACTGGACAAGAAAAAAAAAAATCAGGGAACATACTAACGGAAAAAGTCTGGGTGACTGGACCTCTTTCCATTAGTATATTCTCGGATTTGCAACAGGCATGCTAGTTGGGCTGGCCAATCAACATGCTCGTTTTTGAAAGTTTAAGGCCAATCATTGTATAATAAAGCAATACCCACGGCTAGGTGTGGGTAATGCTGGATTTACCCACGGTTGGAGTGGTTTGGTCATGAGGGCGAAGCCCAAGTGACCAAACAAAGCCAACCGTTTTGCCATTGTGACCAAACCACGCCAACCGTGGGTAAATCCAACATTACACACACCTGGCCGTGGGTTATTGCTATTATACAATGGTGTTAGTTTTGTATTGTGTTATGTATGTGCTGTTGTTGATTAGGTTTTTGTTTGCTTTACTTTGTATTCTTCCACTTTTTGTGAGATAAAATAGCCCACATTTTACTTCATGTTTATTGTTTATTTTACTTGTTTTTTAATTTAAATACAAGTTATTATTAATTTTTCAAGAGATCTTAGGAAATAATGAAGGGATGTAATATAACAGGGGTGTGTGGTTATTAATGTGGTGTCCATAGTGTTGTTTGATCTTTTTTAAGTGCAGGAAAGCTGTTTTTCTACCTCTTAAATGCACAGAAGTATAAGTGACAGGGAGAACATACTGTAATTGCCTTTTTTATTTGGTGTAGTTATTATTGTTGTTTTGCTTAGTGAATGCATATGAAGCTGCAGTGTGTTTGAAAAGGATAGCTTTCAAACTTTTAGTTTTTCGGCTAAAGCCAGAGTTAAGGAGATACAAAGGTTGACAGTCAATAGCGATATTTTTTTAAATGATTTTATGTTATTTTTGTACAGTAATGTAGCTCAGGAAGCCAAGGACTTCAATCTGTTGCTGCGTGCGCATAACGTATTAAACTTAATCACTTACAGAGGGTCTCAGTAAATGCTGATATCGTTTTCTTTAAAGGTTTTACATTACTTTTGCATGGTAATGCAGGTAAGAAAGCCGGGCAGTTATCATGTACTTGTATGCGTGTAAGGTGTTTTTAAAGTTTTTTTTTTTTTTTTTTTTTTTTATTTAATATGTCCGGTGTTTGTTTTATTTGTAAAATAGAGTTTCCAGTAGTCAAAAAGTTTATTGTGCTTGCCAGTTAGGTGTTTTATGCAGGGTTTTGCTCATTTGAAGTTGCGGCTGCATGATACATTAGTGGTCGTACTTCTTACTTTGGTTGCCTTCAATTTATAATGTACACACTGCTTGGATTGGCCAATCAGCGTGCACATTTTTCTTGTCTGCCGAGATCTCATTATATAATAACAAATAATATATATCTTCTTCTGACACAGTATTTAAAGAACTATCTTCACTACCTTCTTTTTCATGAGAAAATATAATACGACTTTTCTGAAAAGAATTGTTACAGTCAAGAAATACATTGGGTTATTTACTGTAGTTGTAGGTATTAAAGGAATGCCCTTTTCATGTAATAGGAATCACACATTTAAGGAAAGCATAAGAAGTTAAGTCTACCACATCTAATATCTTATTGATTTCCCTGATTATGGTGGCTACTTGCAAATATGGACACTGTTCTCCATTCTTCCATCTCCTAACTCATTTTTTTGTCTTCTGTTTCTTCTGTTCCTCTATAGCTCCTGATGGAATTACATTAGAAGAAGAGGAAATGTCACTATTTAAAATACGTGTAAAATAAACTACTTGTTCATGGCTAAAGGATCTGTTTCTTTTTTGTTTTGGATATGTTTTACCAGTCTTAATACATGGGCTTTCCGGAACTAAATAGGAATTCAGTGGGCCTCATGGATTGTCATTATGATAATCATTACATATGGCACAGTTCTGAACTACCTGTTCTATCCATTTGGACTTTTCTAACCAAAATAAAATGTTAGTTGTTATTTCTTAGCAGCAGACTATTTCCTGAAGAGATTCGTGAATTCTCTCTAGCATATTTTTCCTCAACTCTTGATTTAAACAACAAGACTTATGTGCAGCTATTGTTTTTAACTGAAAAGTAACACTGAATTTCTTACATAGTGACAATTTACTGTTCTGTCCAACCCATTATGATAAATTACTTCAGTATTTTTTATTTCTAAAACTTTCTCAATACATAACTAAAACTCTCTGTGCCTCATTTCTGTCCAGGATACTCGTGGTATGACCCAGTTATTGTCCACTTCATCTCTAAGCAGATCCTTTTCTGCTTCTGTAAGTATGAATAACTAAAAATATCTGCTATATGCATCTGGTTTTCTTAATTATAGCTCACTTTCAAGTCCTATCTATATAGCTGTAACAATCTTCTTCTCAGCTTTGATGGTACCTTACACAATGACTTCCTGAAAATGCTATGGAATGGCTTTTGTCACACTCAACTTTAATACTTTCCTGTTAATGTACTAAGAAAACTCTTCAAAACCATGCATTATTGGAAGAATATCCTTTCCAAGTGGAGAATATTTTTCTGTCAGTATGTAAATTTGTTTTTCATTTTTTCATAGTATTTTTAGATAGTTACTAGGCTTGCAATCCAGGGGACCAATGAGGAGCCTAGTTCAAATTCCCAGTTGCCACCAAGCACTGTCTAGTTAAGAGACTTGCTCAAGGTCACCCAATAGGCAGATGAAGGCTGAGTCATATGCAACTAGTCTCTGGTCTTACAAAATCAATGCACTGATATAATTTTGACTGAAATCATTCTGTAAGGCAACTGTCTGATTCACATGAAAATATTTGCAAATTGATGGTCTAGTAATTAACTGTTCCAGCAGTTCAAAACCCTTTTCTAGTTCCTCAGTCTGATGCTGTGCAACATCTTTTTCCAGCAACATCCTGCAGACCTATTTCAGATAGGTTCAAAATAAACTTCAAACAATACTAGAAAATGTCCAGAAAAATTCCTAAGTGTTTACTTATCTTCTGGTAGATGTAGTTTTACCACAGCTCTGACTTTTTCATCATTTCACTTCACACGCACTGAAATTAATACATGCATGATATAACTGTTATGTTATATTTACTCATGTACAGTTTAACATTGTACTCCTTCTAGTCAGTAAATGAATCCATCTTCTTTCACATTCTTGTCTGGCCGCAGCACAAGCTGATATATCACCAAAAATGACAACACCACAAAGCCCTTAAATAATCTTAACAGCACCTAAGCTTTCTACTTGCTTCAATTACTAGTACTTTCTTTTGGAACCTGTGTTACCTGCAGGCATAAATATTTATTTGTATATGAATGCAAAATTTCTAAGCAAGTAAATAAATCAGCATAGTCATAAAAATAATATTATGACTATGCCACAGTCATATTATTATGAGTGCACATAGCAACAAAGATGTCTCTACAACTATATGATGCTTCTGAATGTGCACAGGAACACAATTTTCAGTCTCACATTGTAGATTTGGGTTATCATTCCTAGCTGCTCATAATCCAATTATTAGGATAATTCAGATCCTTGGGTTCTACATTTTGAAACAAGATCTTGCATTTCTTAGTTTTGCATTCAGGACATTCGCCTTTTACCCAGTAGCTTTAGTTTGTGATTTGACTATGACTGCAATGTATGTATAGATCTGTTTCTGGTGCTTTTTAATAGCAAACTTTTACAACTACCATAAGACAAAATATTACACTCTGCACCTGTGACTAGTTTAAACTTAACAAGCTGCTTATCTAATTTCAGCATTTCATAACAGCAGTCTATTCATACTCATCCTAATGCTTCTGATACATTTTCAGACTTCACTTTATTAACTCTTCCACTTTAATAGCATTCATCAGTTACTTGTTGGTATGACTCCTGTATATTGTACTCCAACACTATACAAATTATTTTGAATACACTTACCTTTCCTTCTGGCATAGATTTTACAGCAGTGATTTAAACAGGACATTGCCTCCTTCATGCTTGTAGCCACACATAATAGATGAAGTTTGCATTTCAATTGTGCTATATTTTCTGCATACCTCATGGTTCTCATTCTTATCTTCATTTACTGTTACAGCACACTCACTTTATTTCCCATATTTGCCTTTTTTGTTTGATTGCCATTTTATCTGACACATACATATTTCCAGAGTTAATTATTTAACCATTTACTAATAATTTCACTTTTTCTACCCCTACCAACAGCATTTGATGAAGCCAGATCTGCTTCTTGTCATAATTTAGTCCATTTTTAATCATTACACTTACTACACACTATTCTTGCCTCTTAATAAAAAAAATCAGCTCAATAAATTCACAGTCTTTGGCTTAATTTTTCAACTCAGTAACAAACATCTGTAGCCTGTGTTAGATCCTGTGTCCCTGTAAAAAATTAATGGTGGAAAAGACGTCATGTATTTATAATGATTCATGGACATCTCATTAATTGTTTCTATTTTGTCTTTCCTCTTCAAAAAAAGTAAAAATGTTGCATATGTTCAGGTCTGTTTCTCCAAATACAAGCAGACATGAGGCACACTGTACATGTTCAGGTTTTTCATCTATTCCACCTTTGCTGAGAAACACATCAAATTGCTGTATTTAGTACTTCCAGTTTCTGTTAAATTGCCTTGATGCAAGAGAACTGTTGGTGGATGCAACTGGAGAAATTTCCACTATAAATTACATTTCTGTAGTTCAAAATACATACATTTTTAAAAGTAAATAAATATTATGTATTTTCATTTCTACAACTAATAAGCTCATATCTGATGCCATGGAATATATGAATGTGTATCAGCAGATGTGTTATGGATATGCTTTAACCACCGTGAAGTATTCATTTGCACCACCTTCTATATCAGATGTATACCACATAACATGTAGGTGCTGTAGCTAGACATTAGTATATTAACTAGAGCATATTTAAATCTGTATACCCCACATGCTGTACCCAAATAAACCCCTTTGACTAATATAAACCCATAAACCCCTTTAAGTAATATAATTAAGTCTAAGGTCATGCAACCTTAGGTTAAGAAACAAAACTTTTTGACAATCATCCTTTCATGCTCTCAAATAACTTTTACCATCAATATTATGTCAAATTAGTTCTTACTTTGTATATACAGTATAATATTGCATTAATTCATATAGGTGAATTAACTTATTTTTTTACTTCTTCTAAGGATTTCACTGAAAATGGGAACTTCCAAGATGGATATTCTCTGTCAGCAAACATAAATAAATAAATAAATAAAATGTCTACATCTAAATTTTCTAAATTTTGTACAACAAAGAAGCAGTCCATTGAACAAGGTGCACCTTAGATTTCGTGTAGTACAGCAATAAACAGTGCAATAAATTCACCTAAGATTGGCATATCATTGCTGCTTTTTGTTTTATGTTATATTTCCTTTAACAGAGTTTTATATCTCCATAGGGCTTCTCCTTGTCACATACATTCATTCAAGACAACATTATCTGAATCATCTGCTGATTACTATATTCTCAACCCCTGTCATTTCTACTAATTAATTTTCTTCTTTTTCTCTATAATGCAGCCAAGGTAACTATTGGTTTGTATGTATCATTTATATTTAGTGTTCATATCTTTGTCTTCATTCAACATTATCTCATCTATTCTAAGTATAATTTCAGTAGAGCTGGGTATATTCATGTTTTCCACCTCATTGTTATTGTTTTTTTTCCAACAGATATTTCAAGCTTAGATAAGGAAATCAAGGAACACCCAGATTTCCTGAGATATCAGTTTGAATTCAAAAGGGTGTTCAGCTCTATCAAACAACAGATATTGAAAAACACTGAAATCAAGCTTAAAAAACTAAAGAGAGATAATAATGACTATAAGAACGGCGTTGCTTACCATAAACCGCCCCCATCCCAGTCTAAGAATTTTTCAGATCAATCAGGAGAGGCTTTAAGAAGTCAGGAGAGAGGGGCTCAGGTTACAAACTTTAACCAGTGTGTAACAGAACATTTCTCTAACCAACAAAGTAACACTGTCCTTATTGATGAAGTAAGGGAAGGGAACTACAACTCTTCCCAGAGTCAAGGTAATAGGGCTCAAAGTGATGTTTCAAACAACGCATATGACCAGTCTTCTTTTCCCAACAACGGACAAAACCATCGACCCAAGTACAACACAAGGGTGAAAGTAGCCAAGAAGTAGGTAACCAAGTGGAACAAATGACTATTAAACCTACCATTCTATATAACAGAAAAGGTGATTTTAAAATTTATAACTTCTCTATGACATTGACCCTAGGCTTTGCAAAGTTTTTAGCAGGGGGTCTAACTTTTGTTCCAGATTGCCACTTTAGACATCCTGATACATTAGTTGATCTAAAACTTTTCTCCCATAACTCAATTTAAACTTGATGTTTGGTGAGAACAGTTCTGTTAACAACAGCCTGAGAGTGTCCAGTACCTTCAACCCACCAATGCACCCATTGTTGGGTGTTTTTGAACATTTTTGTGAGTTTGACCTTAGGCACTTGCAAAGAAACAACAAGAATAGTGTTGGCACACTAAACATGGATGCTGGAGAGAGGGATATCCTGAGTTTAACCCAAAGTCTTTCTATGTTTTTTAAAACCAGACAAGGGAGGTGGACTACTAGTTATGAATTTAAGTGACTGCAATTCAATAATGCATCTGGTCTTGGAAAGTGGTATTTATGCTGAATCCAGTGTCAATGAGATGAATGGGGCCTATAAAAAGGTTCATTGTTTCTTAAATGATTTATTCATCGAATATATGATAGACATGGACATATTCAATTACTTGTCTACACCTAGCCCTAAAATACCAACATTATTTGGGTTGCCGAAATTGCACAAAGACCAACAAAATCCACCCATGAGGGCCTTAGTCAACTCCTGGGGGTCTATCACATATGCAAGTGTGAAGTACATTGATTCTATCTTGAAGAAGTATGTTGAAAAAGAAAAACAAGTTTGCAGAGACTCATGGGCATTCTAACGTCCATTAACAACATTGAATACAATGAATCTTTAATGCTCTTAACAGTAGACGTGGTTGACTTATATTTCTCTATTCCCCATGAGGAAGGTATTGAGGGGGTAGTCAAGAGACTATTAGTGCATGGGGCCAACAGTAGAGAAATTAGGTTATTTCAAGAAATCATGGAAGTTATTCTGACTAACAACTTTGTAATATTGAACAATACAATGTACAATGAACAAATTGGTGTGGCTATGGGTTCACCATGTGGAGGGAGCTATGCTAACTTGGTGCTGGCTAGCTGGGAACATAAAAACATTATTTTGGATAATAAGTGGTCTGACAGAATAAAGATGTACACAAGATTTTTGTATGACATTTTTATACTGCTTAAGGGTACTGTATCCGAAGCCTAGAGTTTTGTGCAACATCTTAAGAGCAGCACCAGTTTTTTCAAGTTCACCCACACATATCATGAGAATTCCATTACATATTTAGACATTGAGTTAAAAAAAAAAAGAACATAGAAGAACAGCGCTATGTAGCCAGGATCTACCATAAACCCACATATTCTAACACCATGCTTCACTACAGAAGTTGCCATCCTATACATCAGAAAAGATCTGTACTTAAAGGACAACTTGTCCGTGCAGCAAGGATGGTGACTGATGAAGTGACTTTCCTTGAAGAATGTGAGACACTTAGAGTTATGTTTCTAAAGAGAGGTTACCCAGAGACATTGGTCCTTGATTTAGCAAATGAAGTCGTAAACAAAAGGAGAGAAGGGTTTTATAAACCACTTCTTAGACCTACTATTAGGTCAGTCACCTCAGAAGAGGATGTGAACTTGGAAGTAACCACTAATACAAATCATGATTGTACACAAACAGTAGGTGTAGCCACTAGAAAGATTTCAAGTAGTTTTGTCACCTCATTTTGTTTGGAAGTCAAAGCAATTGTGGTTATATTTAAAAGAAACTGGAACATCTTCATGATGGAACCAGACGTGTTGGATAAGTTGGGTAATTCACCATCTTTTATTTACAGGAAGAACAGGAACTTGAAACAGATCTTAGAAATGGAACCCCAGACCTGTAGTAGATCTGGTGGTACATTTAAATGTGAAAATGGTAACTATTGCAGATATATAGCAACAGGGACAGAATTCACAGCAGGTTCCTTTAAGTTAAAAACTAAGGGTAGATTTAACTGTAACTCTAAATCCATTATCTACCTGGCTAGTTGTGTAGCCTGTCCAGCATATTATGTTGGTAAGATGGACAGAAAACTAAGAGAGAGGATTTATGAGCACACATACCATATTAGAAAAAAGTCACCTTCCAACGCATTGGCAAGGCATTGTGCTGAACACCCAACACACCACTTTCACTTTAGAGTGATTTGTCAGGTTACTGTTAATCTAAAAAGGGGTCATTATCATCTAATTTTGGAAAGACAAGAGTTGGTTTGGCAACTGCGTCTCAACTCTTATAACCCCCCAGGTTTGAAAGAAGTCACTTCCATTGCCTGTATTCTATAATTAAAGAGTCTAATGTGCAAGACAAGTCTTTTGTCTAACTAAGTCTTTTAAGCAGCTCTATTTGTAGTTGAGTAAAAGAATGCAGGTTTTTCGCTTCATGTTTTAAATCTTTTAAAAATATGTCTCATCTTACATCTAAGCTTGCTTCACCATTGTTGGTGATTTGTGAAAGCATTACAGTTGAGTTGATCAACACTGGTTAAAGTTGAAATTGCAGTCTCTTATTTTATTTTATTTTGAGTGCAGAATTCTTTTAGTCCACTTGGAGCGCTCTTGTAACTCATAACAATGTGTATATAAACATTTACATTTATATATATATTTTCCATAGTTTTTTAAATTTTTTATCACATGTTTTAAGAGTTACACTCTCTCCACCTAAATGCAGTGATTTAATGTGTCTTTATTTGTGCACAAAAGCAGCTATACATTTTTGTTCTTTACAGTTTTTCACAGTAGCTGTTTTTGTATTTGACTTGTTGCTGATGTCATGTGTCCAAGCTTAATTACTTAATTACTTATGCAATACCATTAGTTAATGTTTTTTGAAACCACCATGTGGTCTGTATTAAAGTGAGCACTTGTGCTACTGTTGTAGGTCCGAAGAAGTCTTCTAAATTAAGACGAAAAGCACTTAACCTTTTATTTTTGCATCATACTGTTTATATACAATGTTATAAACCTGTTTTTACTTTTTTTTCGCTTTGGAGACTTTGTGTCCTTGATCCTTTGTTTGTTTCTTGAGTTGCAGTTTGGATTTTTTTGTTTGGATTACTCATCTTACTCTTAATCCATATTTAATGTAAACATACTTTTTATTACGTCCATTTCTATACAGAATACTCAGATATGCATGTTTTGGAAGTTTGGCTTGAATTTTGTTCACTCCACTGATTAAAAAATATGCTTCCTAGTCCCAATTGTACCTTACATACACCTTCAACACATATTGCTCACATGTGGGAGAATCTTTATAAACCTTCTAGTATATGAAAAATTACATGCAATCACTCTCAAGCAACATTCCTAAACCTTTTGGATTTAGTTGCATATTTGGATGCCAAAAAAAGAAAAAAAAACTCTTTCAAGTGTTCCTACTCTATTTTGGCTTATTGTCTCTTCTTCCCAATTTGATTTCATTCCTACCAAATGAATTCTCTTTTTCTCTTGTATTTTTCTATGTTCTATTAAGACCAGCTTCATTGTTCTGGATTCTATCCAAAAGACAAATTTGGGGTAATCTTTATTCTGTCGCTTCCTGTCACTATCTGTCTTAAGTCGTTTGAATGCCATGTTACCTTAACATATCATGTACCTAAATGCCAAATGTCTGGTTTGCTTCCAGGTAAGCAACTTTTTTTTACTCCTTAACTACACCCAATGTCTTGGTCCTCTGACATTTTTTTTTCTTTTTTTAATGATTTTACCACAATACCAATAGGTAACATTTTCCCATTACATTTTTAAATTATTTTTTCTGTTGTATCTTCTATATGTTCTATGTAATATTTTCTTAAAATCAGCTCTACAGTTCTGGATTCTATCAAAAACATGACACATTTGGGGTCATCTTCATTCTCTGCCCTGCTGTTGCTATCTGTCTAAACTATGTTTGAAGTCCAAGATACCTTAGCATACCTCTTACTTAAATGCCAAACTTCTATTTTGTTCATCTCAGGTTAGCAATCTTTCTTTATTCCTCAACTGCACCCAGTGTTGTGGTTCTCTGACATTGTTTTTCCCTTTCTTAATGACTTTACCACTCTGTCAATAGGTAAAACTTTCCTCTTCCATTCCTTAATTATTTTTCTGTTAGCATCTGACCTATTATATCTGTTATATTCCTCATTGAAGGCCTGTATTTTCCTTTCCTTTTGTAGACTGTCCTAGGGTTAATCATCTTGCCTCATGCCCTCCTGCAATAACAACATTTTTTTGTCTAGTCATAAAAGAGTAGCCTTATAGTAATTCTACAAGTAGTACTAGCCTTCCCAGGTCTGCTCACATTGTCAACTTTTCCTGCATTACTCTAGTGTACTTCCCATCCCTCATAAAATCCTGGATTTTCTTTTTCATTCACAGCAACATGTTTGCTTTAGTTGAGGATAAAAAAGCCTATACTGCATAAAGAATAAATGGCACTATACATTTTTTCACTGCTTGCACCTTGTGATCTAGATCTAATGCCATTAACCTCCAAGCAATTACCTTATTTAGCATGTTCAGTTTTTATCTCATCCCATATTTCCATCACTGCAGTTGATACTTTCCCTGCCAAACATACTCTGAAATAATTTAGTCTAATATAGCCTCATAAGTATGTATGATCCTGTACCAGTACATGGGCTGACCAATAAAGTAAAGACTTGTGCTGTAGCACTTGTGTTAAGTGCTGTGCTCTGTATACAAAAAAAAAAAAAAAAAAAAAAAAAACGATTGAAACAACCTTAGTTTTAGTTCGTTGATTTTATAGCCAATTATGGTCAGAAAGTTTTTCAACATTCTAAAGAAGATAGACACCTCCTTCTAATGGTTAGTGCAAGAAAAATACGTAATCTGAAAATAATTGTTTGACTATGTCTCCCCGATCAGTTCTAACTTTCCATTTCTGATTTTATAAACTTTATTGCTATCAAATCTATGTACAGGGCAAACAAGAGTAAGGATATTGGGAATCTTTGCCTGGTATATCTCTGTAATAAAAACGTTTCTGATAGTTGTCCTGTTATTTTTATTTTAGGTGATGCACATTTGAATCCTGACTATAGCATTTCATAGATTCATAGGTTGGTACTAGGCTATCGGCCCTCGGGCCTATACAAGCCTAGCCATAACAATTCCCTGGATATTTCTTCCCACAATATTTACTTCTCTGGACCCCTGTCTAGCAGGGTGACTGACATGATCCCCGGGGTGAATTTCCTATCTCCCATCCAATCATCAATGTTCCTTTTGAAGAGGGCCAAGGAGGCACTCTGCTTGATATGTATGGGCAGTCTATTCCAGAGTATGGGGAGTCTCTGGTTCAGGAACCGATCCCTCCAACATGTTTTGTTCATTGTGATGACAAGGTTTAGATCCCAGGAGCGTGTGGCTCTGAGGGATTGGGATTTATTTAAGTGGAGCATGTCCAACAGCTTAGGGTTTGACATGGCCTTGTATGTTAAGCAGAGATCGCCTCTGAGTAGACAATATGCCACAGAGTATAGCTGGAGGTTTATTAGACGGTCAGCATATGGCATCTGCTTTAGGCTTGTGATTCTTTTAGTGAGGTATTTCTGTGGCCTTCCCAGCTGTTGCAAATGTCTTGTGAGGTACATACCAAATGGATCATTATACTTTATAATGTGTCTAATAAGGGATGAGTACAGTGGGACAATGACCTTCTTTTTTCTGGATGGAAAGCCCTTAGTGATGAGGTGTGCCACATAGAAGGATTTCCTGACTGCTGTGGCGATGTGGTTATCGAAGGTGAGACCACTGTCCACCTGTGTCCCTAAATCTCTCATCACACTTTCGATGTTTAGTGTACTGCCACCTATGTGGTAATTCACGGGTACATTTTTTTTCCAAATGGGATAACGATACATTTTTTGGCATTATGCTTGAGCCCATGTCTCTGGCACCAGGCATCTGTTTCTGTAAGGCCCTTTTGTAGAATATCCACATCATTTGGGGATTCAATAATGGCTCCCAGTTTGCAGTCATCTGTAAACTTTGTTAGCCAGAGTCCCTTAGTGTTGGCCTGTACTTCAGAGAAGTAGATGCCAAACAAGAGTGGTCCCAGGACTGAACCCTGAGGTACTCCACTTGTCACTTGTCTGGAGCTGGATTTGGAGTCGGCTACATTTACAGTCTGGGTTCTGTCAGTAAGCCAGTTGGCAACCCATTGAGTGACGTAGGGATTTATGCCCAGCTTAGTAAGTTTATCTATGATTCCAGAGTGGGGGATGGTGTTGAAGGCCTTGGTGAGGTCCAGATAGGCTATGTGGACTGCCTTACCCTTGTCCACAGCTCTGGAGACTGATTCAAAGAAGTCAATCAGGTTCAGGAGACAAGATTGGCTCTTCACAAACCCAAACTGGGTAGTGTCCAGTGTTTGAAGGTTGCCAGTGTCTTTGTTTATAAGTTCCATTATAATGCATTCCATGCCCTTGCAGATCAGGCTCATCAGACTGATGGGATGGTAGTTCCTGGGATCCAAGTTGGATCCCCCCTTGTGGAGTGGGATAACTGTAGCTGTGCGCCACTCAGTGGGTATTAAGCCTGAGGTGAGGCTATGATTAAACATCACACTTAGGTGAAGTGCCAGTTCATTTTGTAGTTCATGTAGTACACAGCCTGGGATGTCATCTGGTCCCATGGATGCTGTATTCTTCGCTTTGGAGAGTGTGGTTTCTACCTGTGTGGCCATGATTACCGGAATTTGGCAATCGTTTAGTATTGATATGGGCACTTTAGGGGGTGAGAGGGGGGTGAAGCTGGCACTAAATTGATCTGCCAAGATATTGGCAATATCCTTGGGATCAGTATATTTAATGCCATTCTGTTGAAGCTCAGAGCAGATCTGAGCATTGCCATTTAGATTCTTGACATAACTATGGAATGCCTTGTGGTTGTCTTTGGAATCTTTGGCAATTTTATTTTCATAACTAGCTTTTGAGGATTTTATGAGGGAGCTCAGCTTCTTACTGAGGCTGTTGAGGGAGCTTTTTGCATCCTGGGATTTTCCTCTTTTCTGCAACAGTTTCTTCCTTCTGTTGTATAGTTTGTTTATAGCAGGGGACCACCAGATTGACTTCCATTTTTTGGAGGAGAGCATCTTGGTTCTATCTGGGATGGCACGGTTCATGCACGAGTGGATGTGCTCATACAGTGCCTTAGTGTAGGATTCTGCAGTCGAACTTTCAGATCCCATCTGCATGGGTGGCATGACGTTTGTCACTTCTGACTTCAGTAGCATGAAGTTAGCTTTGGATAAGTTTTTTAAGGAGGTTTCCTTACTTGGGGTGGGGGTGGGATGTGGATGTCAAGGGTGATTTGCTTATGGTCAGACCTGACCAATGAGGGGGTGACCACTGGTGTGGAGCATCTATCTCCCATGTTGGTAATGACCAGGTCTAGTATATTGGAGCCCCTGGTGGGACAATGGATTAGTTGATCCAGGAGGTTAGAATTTATGAATTCCAAGAACCGTTGGAAACTTTTCTGGGAACTTATAGCAACACTGTCTCAAAATAATTTCAAATGCCTTTTCAGTATCACAGCTATCACTGATCTCACTGTCAAAATGTGAATTTAATAAAATGATTTTATGCCTGATTTTCTCCTACAAACTCACATTAGCTAAGATTTATCAAACTCTGTAGTATTTTTGGTATTCTTCTGATTAGAATCCCTTTGAATATTTTGTAATCATGGATAAGGGCCAAATTTAGTCTATAGAATACAGGATCATTGAGATCTTTGTCCCCTTTTACAATAACAGGCACTACTACTTTCTTCCATGATTCAGGTTCTGTTCCTTCACTTAGATTCAGTTAAATAAAATGTATCAGGTACTGTTCTTCCATTTAGATTCAGTTGTATAAAATGTATGATACTTAAATTATTTTCATTCCTACTCCTTTCCAGAATTCCATGGGTATAGTCCTCTCCTGAAGATTTCCCAATGCATTGCTTTTATACTTGTATTTTAATTTCCTGTTGTATTCTTGGTGCTATCAATTCTTCAACCAATGCAACCACATTATTTTTTTTTATAATCCATATACCTGTTTCCTTCTGCTGCATAGTGTTTCATATAACGTTATTTTAAAACTTCCAATTTTCTATATGAGACTCTGGTCACAGTATTTAGTTTGTATCTCTTATTTTGGTGTCCCTCCTTTCCCCTTCCTGTTGTCTTAACCTTTGTGCTAAGTACTTCTGCATCTTAGGGAGTTTACTTCCAAAGTAGCTCTGACTCAGTGCTTTTCTTCTAAACTTATTAAGCCTGTCCAAGTATTTAGTGATTTGTGGTTTTTGAATTATCCATTTATGATTTTCCTCCTAATTTCATTTGCATGTCTTATTTTGAAGCTCTTTAATCAGTACATTCCATCCTGAATACTGACTTTTTCCATTCTCACATATTTCTTTAGGCTTTTATATTATTTCCTTCTTTAACTCCCCCTTTACTTTATCCCATGCTTGCTACAGATTCTGAAGCAATCCTTATCTGCTTCATTAAGTTTAAATTTCTGTTGTTTGTCTACTCTTTGAAGAAAAACAATCTTAATAGATGGGCAAGAATCCTCTAGTAGCCCCCCCCTCACCAACTTATCTCTGGTTTAGACAACTGAAGCATCAGTGTTGAAGAATGTTGCATTATTAGTGTTAGCGCTTTAAAGTCAATAGGCATGTTTTTAAAAATAAATTCTCTATCTAATCTAGACCAATGTCCATATTTTTGTGAGTAGAAAGTTTAACCAGCTCGTCCATCTTTCTATTCTATTACATTTACCAATCCAAATATTTCCTTATATGGCTTCAGAAATGTTCTCTCTTTTTGTATCTGCCTTCCCTTTGCCGCCAATAACATCTACCTTATCTGTAAGTTCCAGTCCCCCAATATATACTATAGCCTGGAGATAATGAATTACTCTGCTTAATGTTTTATCCATTTATCCATGCAGTATCCAGGCACTGTTACATACCTGGCCGCCTTGTCTAATGTGCCTCTTTTATTATTATAGGAGCTCCTCTAGCAATTCAGTTAATACTCCCTTTCTTCTAGTTACCAGATAACTAGCATGGTATCCCACCAAAGCCGTTTTTTTATAATCCTGTTAAGCTCTTCAGAGTTCAAATTTAAATCTTCCTTCAGTATCACATGCTCCTCTTTAAATACAAGATATTCTGTTTCTTTTGATGTGGTTTGTCAAACTATTTACATTCCAGTAGAAAATCCTAAGAGTTTCATAACCATTCTTCTCAGGTATTGTAACTTTCAACCCATTTTATATTGTGTTTTTTTTTCCTATTGACATTTTCACCTATAGCTGCTGATTGACAGATATACAACACTTTCAAAGAACTTATATTGAATATCACACATCTTCTAGTCCTGAGCTATTTCTTCTCTGTGCAATACATTTGCCCTATACTTGCACATCTCATTGTAAAACTATATACATATGATAATGTAATCTTCTGAGGTGAAAGCAACTACTATTAATCTGGTGACTGATGGCACCTCTAAAACATTTGAGGTATTCCATGACCTCCTGCATCTTGAAAGTATTACTTTCCAGCAATGCATAGCCCCAACCCCCTGCATAATAAATTACTTTTACACCTTAATCAGTGTTTTTATATCTAGCTAACTTAATGTAAATCTGACACTGTCCCCTTTGCATCACTTTACATTTTTATTTTGCATCAAATTAAATGCACATTTACATTCCACAGCAATTCAGTCATGCCATTTTAATCACCCACCCACCCACCACCCCCCAACCCCTGCTTAACATATGTAGAGTCATTAAGGCATTGAAATGCATATTAACATAGCATCACACTTTTTCCTTAACAATTTCAAACTTTTCTACAAATAATTTACATTTTCCTTCTTGTAAAATAACTACTTTTGTAATTTATATTGGTGCTGTAAAACAACAGCTTGGTTATCTTTTGAGGAGATAATTCAATTTCAACCACTCAATGTTAGTAACATGTATTCTAAATGGAATTGCAACTTATGTAAGGATGTAATGCAAAACAAACTGCAACCTATGCAAACTGCAATTATCTATAATACTCCACTGTACTCATTGTTTTTGCCTGTGTGCCTGGGTCGTGGCTGAAAAGGATCAGGTTACCAAACAGTTAATAAATAAATCAAAATACTATGCCTTCGTTTGTAGGCATACCTCTCAACTGTCCAGATTTTCGCAGAATGCCCAGATTTTTGGCTCATATTTTTGGTCTGTTCCTTATAAAATTTGTGGTTTTCTGACAAATCAGTGGGATGACCAGCGGACTGAAGTAACTAGATAATGACACACATTTCAGTTTCAGACTCCAAATCCTTGAGAAAATGAATGTTAAAGCAAACTCTGTTACTCTAGCAACTTTCTAAGTTTAAAATGACAGTAAAATACAACAAACTAAAAAATACTACAAATAGGAAATACAGCAAACTTCCAAAAATAAATCAAATACTGTTTATTGAAGCGCTTTTCATCCACCTTTTTTGAATGGACTTCTTCAGATAAAATCGAACATCATTTACCATCTTTAAATACCTGTCTTAAAAGGTCACATGACTAGACTTCCATTTAAAGAGACAACGTATAAAACTTCAGTACTTAACATTTAAAACCAATAGTTACTTTAAATAAAGCAAACTTTGAACAACTTTGTAACATAATGTATGATATATATGTATATAGTATACCAAGAAAATGTATATAAATTCATACACACACACACACACACACACACACACACACACACACACACACACACACACACATATATATATATATATATATATATATATATATATATATATATGCCTAAGTATATATATGCCTAAGTATATATATATATATATATATATATATATATATATATATATATATATATATATATATATATATATATATATATATATATATATATATATATATATATATATATATATATATATATATATATATATATATATATATATATATATATATACCCAAAAAATGTACATAAAATACAAATCTAGATTCAGTATATATCAATTTAAACCTGTAGAGAGATAGTTATCTTTTATCTCTTCAAGTTTTTCAACTTTAATAAGCATGCAATAGAACACATATCATTAAGCCCTGGGTAATTATAAGATTTGAGGTGCACTTGCCATACCAGTTCTTGTCTCTCCAGTTCCAGTGTAAGTGATCCACCCCTTGGGTTTTGGGTAACTTGCTCAGTAACATGGAATTTGAAACTATGGTGGGGAAAAGTTGATACATGTTTAGTTAGTGCATTTTCCAACCTGTTCCTGCTGATGTTATATAAATGCTCATAGACTCTTTCCCTAATTCTCCGTTCGTTTTTTCAAATGTAAAATGCAGGACAAAATTGGCATCTAGCAAAGTATACAACCATTTTAAAGTTGCAATTAAATTTATTTCGACATCTCAGCTTAAAATTGTTAACTATTATGTTACTGCCTAGTTCCATGGGGTCTATATTAGAAGCACAAAAGTGCTTCTGTGCGAATGCGAAAAGAGTGACACAAATACATCAAAATGCATTTAAGCAATTCAATGTATTTGCCATAGGGCAAGGAGGTAGTTGGCCAACTACCTGGAGTTGCCCTTTCTGTCGCTATAGTACAATCTCGGAGTTGGTATATTTAGTTAGGGGGGTGTGGGTGGAGAAGTCCCCCATGTTGGGGGCTGTGTGGGGTGAAACCCCCCACCTGTTTATGCTTGCATTTCTAGCTTTCATGCATTATGTGTCAACTTTTATGTAGTCTCACATATGCATTTTTGCTAGAATAATGTAGACCCGCTCCATGTATTTACAATATGGGCAGTTCTCACACCGGTACATTCCTGGATTTCTATTGTGACCAAAACCAGGACTGAAGGAAATTGGTTGTAGTATTTAAATATTGGACAAAATCAGAAGCATCTACTTCGTCCCCTTTGAGTATGACAAAAATGCCATCCAGGTATAGTGTGAAAAAAATGTATTCTATTTGCTATCTCATAGTTCTCAAAGATATTTTCATGCTCCCAATGGGACATCACCAGACTGGCAAAATTTGCCCCACATGGTGACCACATAGCTACCCCAATGGTTTGCAAGTAATGAGTTTTTTGAACAGGATAAAATTGTTGGTTAATATAATGTCTAGTAATTCTTCTATAAGGGACACTTCTTCACTTGGGGCTCCCTTTTTCCTCATTACTCTAGAGACCCATTCAATCCCCTGAACATTCCAAGTTATTGATCCTGTCCAGGAATGTCCTAGAATCCTTGCAGATCTGCTCTTTGGTAGTTACATATTTCTTCAGAATATTATCCACCACTTTAGCACAGGCATAGGTAGCAGAATTTCTGCCATCAGCTATGGGTCTTAGTGGTGGATTCTGCAGATCCTTGTGGATCTTGGGTACTCCAAACAGAACTGGTGTTAATAGTGATAAAATATGCATGAAGTTATATAGTATCGCATTAATTTTGCCCTCAATATATAAATCATTTATATAGATTTTAATTCGCTGAAGGGCTACAGTAACCTTATTCAGTGATACCTGTCTATATGCCTCCATTTGCAAACTTTGCTCAAGTCTGTTGTTGTAATCATCAATATCCATAAACACAAGCCCCCCACCCTCATCTGGTTTCATGGCCTTGACTTGAGCTGACGTTAAGCAATTTAAAGCTTCCCATTCTTTTCCATTCACATTATATTTGCTTCCTATTCTTTTCGTAGTATTTGTATTTAATAAGCAAAAGTCAAGCTCACACACCTTCTCAAAAGTACGGAATAAATGATGCAGGATTGGGTAATAAAAGCTAGCAATTCTAAACTGCTGATAGACAATGCACTACTTCAGATGAGTTGGAGAAGAAGAGAGGCCTATACCTAGCAAGCAGGGCATCCCTGCACAGGAAAGGGACTCCAAGTACTGCTCATGGATCTAAAGGAACCCATGGTAAGCAGCCCAGACTGTCCCAACAGAATCTGCCAGTAGCAGAGGAAGCCGCTAGTCTAGGTACACATCCAGGACCTAGGGTTAAATGTTTTGAATGCAACCAGTGGGGCCATGTGGCATACAGATGTCCACGGAGGCAAGGTGGGGAACAAAAGGTGAGAGAGCCAATAAGTGGGGAAGACAAAATGCCAATAGTAGGTTGTCTTGAGACAACAGGGGTACTGAACTACCATCCTGCAGATGTCCTGATAGGGAAGGATTTTGATGAGGCAGTATTATGTGTTAATGCAGAGTCTGTTGTGGAATATGTCCTAAACCTCAGGACATGACTCAGGGAACTCATGGGCTTGGCCCAAGAGAACCTGGCAGAACCCAACAACAGAAAAGGGTATGGTATGACAGGAATGCTCAAGCTAGAGAGTATGCTGTAGGGCAGCAAGTAATGGTTCTCATTCCTCTCAGACATAACAAGCTGCAAGCAGCTTTTGAGAGACCCTACAAGGTGGTAAGAAAGGTAAGTGATGTTCACTACATGGTGTAACTGCCAGGCAGGAGGCAGGAGCACAAATTGTACCTTGTTAACATGATGAAACCATACTCTGATAGGGAGGCCCTTGTGCTGAGTATTTCCAGTGGCTTGCAGGAGGAGTCTGAGGGAGATCTGGTGACTGATCTCCTCAGTGAGGCTAAGACTGACACCGCAGTAGAAGGCATAGCAATGTTCCAGCAGCTATCTCCTACCCAAGATCAAGAGATCCAAGCAGTGTTATAGGAGTTTGGGGACATGTTCACTGAGAAACCAGGGTGCACCCACCTGGTGCAGTACCAGGTGGATACAGGACCCCAAAGGCCTATTAGGCAGGCCCCTTATAGGGTGCCTGAGAGAGTCAAACAGACTCTGAGGGAGGAGATACAGGAGATGTTTGAACTAGGGGTAATTCAAGAGTCCAACAGTGCCTGGGCCTCCCCAGTGATGCTGGTACCAAAGAAGGATGGCAGCACCAGGTTCTGTGTGGACTAAAAGAAATTAAATAGTCACACAGAGTCAAATGCTTACCTCATGCCTAGGACAGATGAGGCCCTAGAGCAGCTGGGTAGGGCTAAGTATCTTACAACCATTGATCTTACCAAGGGTTACTGGCAGATGACCTTGACTCCCAGTGCTAAAGAGAATTCATCCTTTGTGACTCCTTTTGGCTTGTATGAGTTCACAAAGATGCCCTTTGGGATGAAATATTCCCCAGCGACTTTCCAGATGCTGGTAGATCACATCCTAGCAGGAGCAGGAGGGTTTGCCCTTGCTTATCTAGATGATATTGCCATCTACAGTCATTCATGATAAGTGTACCTACAACATGTCAGGGAGGTGCTGGGCAGATTACAGAGGACAGGGTTGACCATTAAGCCCAGCAAATGTCAGGTGGGTATGGCAGAGGTCACCTACCTGGGACATAGAGTGGGGACTGGTAACATCAGGCCAGAACCTACCAAAGTAGAAGCCATTCAGGCATGGCCTGCACCTGTTACCAAAAAGCAGGTGAGGGCATTCATAGGGACAGTAGGGTATTACAGAAAGTTCATCCCCAGTTATAGTACCATAGCTGCTCCCCTCACAGACCTGACAAGGAAGAACATGCCAGATAAGGTAGTGTGGACACCAGCATGTGCGCAGGCATTCCAGAAGCTTAAAGAAGCTTTGGGAGGACACCCTGTGTTAGCCAGTCCAGATTACAGTAAATAATTGGTTGTTCAGGTGGATGCTTCAAACCATGGGGTAGGAGCTGTACTTAGCCAAATTTCTTCAGAGAGAGAAGAGCACCCAGTGGTTTATCTCAGTCATAGGCTCCAACCCAGGGAGGAATGCTATGCAGCTGTAAAAAAAGGAATGTCTATCCATAGTGTGGGCACTGCAGAAACTTTAGCATTATCTGTATGGAAGAAAATTCACTGTCGTGACAGATCACAATCCCCTAACAGGGTTAAACAGAGCCACCCAGCAAAATGCCAAGTTGCTAAGATGGAGCCTAGGGTTGAAAGCATATGATATGTCAGTGCAGCACCACAGTGGGAGTAGCAATGCCAACACAGATTGGTTCTCAAGACAGGGAATGGGGTAAGGTATACTTACATAGACCTAATCCTCTCAAGCAATGTTTCTCAAGGATCACTTGAAAAAGCTTGAGTTCTCTGGGGGGGATACCCACCACTGTTACAAAATTAATATGTGATGCCCATGAACTGGCCCAGCAATCAAGGAGCCTCAATCCTCACCACTAACACCAGTGAGGGGCATCCTCATAGTGGAGGATAACAAATACACACACAGTAAAGTACAATTTCCCTTAAGAGCACACAGAGATCACAGTCAGTCTGGGGCTGTTTTCTCCCTTTCTCTCCAGATCCCCAATAAGACTCCCCACTGGCACAGCTATAGGGTCCAGATCTCAGCCTAGTTGTCAAGCTAAAACCTCCAGCACCCTCTCTGTCCAACCAGTGTTTTGTGTCCCTGCTCAAGTAGCTGACACACACACACACACACACACACACACACACACACACACACACACACACACACACACACACACACACACACACACTTTGGAATATGAGTTAAATACAAACACACAGACACTCCTGGGGAAGGCTGCACAGGTTCTCTAGCTGTGCCCCTTTTACCCAGACTATATGGTAGTACCATTTGCCACCAGCCACTACTATCAGCTACTAATCAGGCCCTTATCAAAGGGTCTCCAATTATTACTGTGTAATATTATTATCCAAATGGTAAGTGTGACTGAACAGTAAAGCTTATTGGAGTGACCTGGACAGTATCACTATATACATGCAATGTACTCTAGAGCTTAAATTATCTCTACACAAAACAGCCACAGTTGAAAGGTTTAAAAATATTTAATAATAAATAATAAAAACACAAGACAATATTTCTCACTACTCAGTGCTAGTCAAGAGTTCAGAGATCACAGAGAAACACTTAAAATAATAGAGTAGAAAAGTTCTGACATCAATACAGAAAAATAACTAATCTAATCTTCCTATTTCCTAGCTATATCTAAGAGAAAATACTTACATATAGACACAGGCAGAGTGCTGGTAATTTGGACGTTATCAAGACAAATGCAAAATGCTCTGAGTCTCTCTGTCCTTAAACTGATAACACAGTACCACTGACTCATGTCAGATTACATCATTATTTTCTGTTTCCCATGCTAACAGAAGCTCAGAGTGTAACAGCCCTTTTGATCTTGCACCTGGTCAGGAAGCTACAGCAATAAAAGACATTATACATGCAAATTCTAGCAATTAACTCTAGTCTCAAAACAAAAGCAAGAATTCCTTCATCCAGACATTCCGGCTCCGGGTTTTGTGATCAAACAATTATACAATGCTTGACTTATCAGCTTTCCTAGAGTGCACTGTTGTTACATTTTTGCAGTTCCAAATATAACACCATTTTCTTCCATTTAAGAAAACAAGCCTGTGGTTTATATTAATATTTACAAATGACAGAATTATCTACAAAATTCTATCTGGCTAGGCTGGCAACCTTTACATATCTTCACACAAGGAAAGAAAAATAATTATAAATATTAAAGTCCTTATCCTTGTTCATTACAATTTTACAGTTAGTCATGGAACAGTTCAAAGTTGTGTGTTGTTACCTCCATCTCCTGTTCCCTTTGTGTCTGTTGCCCTTCCATTGCTGTCTGCCATTCTGAAAATCCTGGTTAGATGGTCTAGAGTTCTGTCTGTTTGGGTTTTAGGGAAAGTGGTTAAAATGTCCATTATTCCCTTCGTTATGATTAGTGTGTTCCATAATTTGGTTTCTGATTTGTTCCCTTCTACAGATTTCAATACGGGCCAGAGATAATCGGTGGCCTTCGTCGATGATCTCATCTGTGGGTGGTTTTCCATGGTCAACAATGTCATTCATCATCTGCTTGGAGTTTAGTCCAGTGTTACTTGCTCCGTCCCTTACTTTCCACTTCTGTGAAGGAGGGGGGCGTGTATATACAGTCCCATTGGCATATTGCAAGCTGTCTCACTATAGTTTTATTATTTTGTCATTTTCAATTTAGCTACATGTTGGTCTATACTTTGAAAAATTCTGGTATACTCAAATTTATATCTGTTGAAATCACAATGTGTCTTAATTTGTACATCTGACACATTAATTACATCCACAATTTCTTCTGCCATTATTTGGTAATGTTTGCACATCAGATCCAATAACTGTAATCTTTGGCAGTTGAACAATTTTTTTAAGTCCTGGTGGAAGGCTGAGTCAGGTATTAGCCCCATGGCAAATTGCCAAAAGCATAATCCCTTAGGGACTAATTGTTGTTTTATACATTCATTAAAGTATTCAATCTAAAAACGGAGATTTTTATACTTGAGTAAATTCTGGTCAAAATTGTTCAACAGTTCTAACATGTTGTTATTACCCCTGACTGAGTGTCCTGATTCCTGGCTAGATGGAGCTGAATTAAAATTCAATGGTGATGTGAGCCAATCCTTTAAGGTAGGGACTTCAATAAGCCTCGGGGGCATGTTTCCTTCATTGTTCAAAAAATGTCCTTGTTGTGCTGCAGCATTTACTGACCCAGTTGGTTAATTTGGTGGAAGAGAAGGAGGAGGGGAAGGTACTAGAGAGCTATGCGTAACCATTGTAGAAGTTGTAGGAAGGCAGGAAGTATTATTACTATTCCCATGTAATTGCTCTCTTGAACTCAACAAGTCTAGTCTTTTGCTTGGCGCTGTACTGGTGTAAGAACTGTCCATATTGTAAATACATGGAGCTAGGTGGTAACATAATAGTTAATAATTTTAAGTTGAGATGTCAAAATAAATTTAATTGCAACCCCAAAATGGTTGTATATATTGCTAGATGCCAATTTTGTCCTGCATTTTACATCAGAAAAAATGAACGGAGAATTATGGAAAGAGTCTATGAGCATTTATATAACATCAACAGGAACAGGTTGGAAAATGCACTAGCTAAGCATGTATCAACTTTTCCTCATCATAGTTTCAAATTCCGTATTATTGAACAAGTTACCCAAAACCCAAGGGGTAGACCACTTGCATTAGAACTGGAGAAACAAGAACTGGTATGGCAAGAATGTCTCAACTCTTATAATTACCCAGGGCTTAATGATATGTGTTCTATTGCATGCTTATTGAAGTTGAAAAACTTGAAGAGATAAAGCATAACTGTATCTCGCTACAGGTTTAAATTGATATATACTGAATCTAGATTTTTGTATTTTATATACATTTTTTCAGATATATATATATATATATATATATATATATATATATATATATATATAGATATATATATATATATATATATATATATATATATATATATATAAATATATATATATATATATATATATATATTTTTTTAGGCGCATATATATATATATATATATATATATGGACATATATGTATGAATGTATATACATTTTCTTGGTATACTATATACATATATAGCATATATTATTTTACAAACCCCGGGATTCATGAACCTTGCGCCAGGCGCCCGCATAGCGTCGGCGTTATAAAGCCAAATATGGCCACCGAGCGATTCAGGTATGAATCAATCCCACGTGCACTACCGGCGTGTGCCGGACCTGCGCCGCCCCCGGCGTAGGTATGCTCATCACACTGTGTGCGGTATTGCACCATGCAAATGAAGGCAAATAGCGATCCACGAAGTTGGGCAGGCGTAGCGTAAGAACGGCAATGTAAACCAAAAAGCGGTTTACATTTAGCCAAACATGACCAAGGAGTAATGGAAGGCTGTCAGCGTCAGGTATCATACAGGTGCGATATGCTAGTGGCGAGAGGTACGCAGAATGTCCAAGGGAAACATGCAGAAACTGTAAATAATGACATAAATGTTATGTATGCAGAAACCACAGCAGAACCCCCGGATATGTGCACAGAAGGTGCAAAACAATGAAATAATATGAGAATGTCCTAAAAGAGCAGTATAATACACATCAGATGCACAGCCACCACACACCATAGTATGTATGGAAAGCCTCAACCCCAGCGCAAGGGTTGTCAAGGAGTGGCGGCAGTGTTCGGCGCCGTAACCATGTATTAGCAGTCAATGCCATGCAAATGAGGCAGATAATAGTGAATCGCAAAACCGGCGCCGGTGTAAGGATGGAGCAAGCGGCAGCGGTAGTACACCGAGGAGTGGCCTACACGGGATACATGTCAATCGCAGAGGGTGTGCCACTGTAGGAGGAAGCACATTGGAGGCCAGCAAACATGGGCTGTACAATGCACATCACAGCAGCAGGATCGGCGTGTGAGGAAATAGATGCGCTGAGAGTACATAATGCCGCATAGATGCATGTGCACGAGGATGACTCGTTCCCCAACCCAGTCATGTGGCGGCCTCCCGTCAACAACCACGGATATAGGAAGGTAATGCGGAGAATATGAGGAAATGCGGAAGCAGTGTAATTGGAGCCGTAATGAGCAATCAACACCAATCAATCCAGGAAGGGCAAGCGGCAGCTGACAACTCTGCATGCAGACTCCTGCAAAGCGGAAAGGGAGGCATAGGAATGCAAAGATAGTAGGGGATGTAGTAGAAATGCAAAGAGCAAAGAACCGAAATAGCACAGCCAAGTACAGAGGTAGCATAGCGGCGGCAGACAAAATGCATCATATGCCATGTGCCTGCAGGATGCACTGCAGGCAATAGTAGGTGCAGCGATGCAGAAACAGTAATGTAAGATGCAAAGCTAAGCCAATGCAGGCAACTGTAATGTAACACTAAAGGCAATACCGTTGCAGTTGCAGCGGTAAAACACCGAAGATAATCCACAGATACGGCTGCACAGACACACCCAATGACATCACGGGTATACAGCACAACAGTATAAAGTGTGAATGCACACAACACACAGCTTGATTTCCCAAGCGCCGCACCGTAGGGTGTAAACACACGGGAACTTTTAATATGTATATGTTGGGTGCCGCCGTGGCGTGATGCATAGGTATGTGTCAGAGACAGGCGGAGTTGCGGAGGAGGGTGCCGACAACTACCGTAGGCCTCATAGGAGAAGGAGAGTGTTCAGACCAAGGGTGACCTACCAGGGGCTGCAAGACCTGGAGATAGTAGAGCTACAGGGTGGACAGGGACACGTTACAGCAAATAGTGGAGCTGTGCGGCCACGCCTGAGAACAAGAGACAACAGAGGAGCCCATCCCAGTGGACACAAAGGTATGTGTGAGCTTGCGAATACTGGCTACAGGTACCTTTCAAAGGCCAACCGGGGATATAATGGGTATCTCACAGGCATCAGCATCCAGGGTACTACACCAGTTCCTGGATGCCATGTTCTGTTTATGCCCATGAGTATATAAACTTCCCCAGATCTCAGGAGGAGTTGGCTAGCAATATCGCCACTTCCACCGTGTGGCACAATACCGGAGGTACTGGGTGCGATAGACTATGCGCACATAGAAATCAAGTCACCGCCGGGAGCAGGGTAGGCGCTACATAAACCGCAAGGGATACCCCTCCATCAATTGCCAGGTCGTGTGCAATGCGGGGCATTATCATGGATGTGTGTGCTGGCAGCCCTGGAAGCTACCACGACTCCCATATCTGGCATGCCTCACAGCTGTATCAGGTATTAGCCAGGGGACATCACACAAGGTCACCTTGTGGGGATGCTGGCTATGCACTGGAGCCGTGGATGATGACACCCATCAGAAATGCACACACACACATGCAAGAACGCCATAATGAGGCACCGCACAAACCAGAATAATCATAGGCGTGTGTTTGGGATGTTGAAATCACGGTTCGGTGCTTGGATACATCCGGTGGAGCCTTGCAGTACTCTCCAGGCACATGTGCCCACATATTCATAGTATGTTGTATGCTACACAATATGATTCTGCGGAAACAGCTGCTGCAGGGACATAATGGTGTAGGGCCACCAAGCCCGCCACAACTGCCAAGGCAAGCACAGGCACAGGGCGTTCAGCGCCATGAACACACTGTGCCAGCCCCAGTAGGTAGGCGGGCGTACCCAATATGCCTACGCCCTGGCAAAGAGGGAGCATAGCACATACTTTGACAGCGTAGGCCCCATGGACTGACACCTCCTCACCTGCACACACAGTGAAATGGGCCCCACACAAACATGTCCGCCCGTAATGTGTACCGTATGGCGGACCTATGTGTGACTCCAACAAAGGCACCACCCAAACACTGCACACCCAATAGCCAGCAGAGCATGGAGCGCCAACACCTCAACCGCGCCCGGTTCTACAGCAGGCGTAGCCGTATGCTGCCACTATCGCCGCCAAGTCGACTACATATGTACTTAAGTGCATACACAGATACGGAAATAGATATCAGTACACACGTAGAAATATATGTACACATACACAGATATAAAGTACAACAGGTTAATATGGAACCCAGGGATGCAAGTTTACAGATAAGTAAGGCGAAATCTCCACATAGTAAACATAGTGAGCGACAACCCGATCATCCGGGAGGGTGGGCAGAGCAGGGAGCGCCAGCCATGGAAATGTCAACCTGCATCAATACATATCCGCGGGTCGGGATGATCGCCAGGCCGCGGTACAGTAGCGGGATATGTGCGTGTCATATCCATAGGATATGAGTCGCGGAGGTACACACCGCCGCCCGGCGATGCGACCAGCGTAGGTACTGTGTGCAACCGTCGGTGCGCAGCGGCAATCATACCTGTCAAGTGTGCGTCATTATGAGGCATTACCTCATTTGGGGTCTAAAACAGTTCATGTTCCTCGCAGTTCCTCAAAGTTCCACATTGAAATAGTCTGTCACACATTCATTGTTAGGAATGTATTTAAATGAAATCCTGGTAAATAGAAATTAATCATAGTAATTCATTAAAGGTTCTTCTTTGTAAGTAAATCAGCATATTTTAACCATCCTATGACCTTCTTAGCTGAAGTTGTTAGTAAGCCATTAGTATGTGTTCCACATTTTGCCCATTTGTTCCACATTATGAATGTGTGTGTTCCTCATTTTGGAAATGGAAGGTTGAGAGCTATGGCGGCAATATGTGTATGTGTGAGGTGAGGTTGTCGTGTGTTCCGCTGTGTGTGTGTAATGTGTGTGCCACTGTAAAATGTGTATGTAGGTGACATGTCACAGGCGGAGTGTAATAACATGCGTAGGCATACAGTACAGGAACCATAGGCGTATGTACAGCAGTACCCACAAAGTAGTACTGACATCTCCTCAGTGGCTAGGCGTGGCGGCGTAAAAGCGATGCAAAGCGGAAATGTCCCAGAATGTACCACAGGGCCATAGCCAACAGGAGATGCAAAGGGCGCATGTACAAACCATGACCGTATGTATGGCGGCCATATGGTAGACTCAACACGATCGTCGACAGCGTTACACAGCATCAGGCATGCGGCGAAAATACGAATGTGCTATCCGGCACGATCGTGGACACTTACGGTCCGTAAATACGCTGTGTGTTCCACGACCGTTAAGTAAGCAAAGCGCCACACGAATAGGAGGCTACGGTAGCATACAGGCCGTCCCAAGTACAGGACCACAATCACCGTAACTATCAGTGACAAAATGCCAATGGATAGTAGGCGCGGACGAACATCCGCAGATATATAACCCGATGTGAAGGAGGAATCGTGCAGGAAGCACACATGCAGGCGATAACGACACCACACGACATCAACAAAACAAACATTCCCAGAACAACAGACAGGTAACCTGCAGCTCCCCAAGCAGGGATGGAGCACACACACAAGCATATCTTGTATGTATAAATGCAAGACCCACACCCGGTGCCCGTGACCCACATCCGCAGATCTACCCCATCGCACATATCAGAGGCGTAACAGCGAAAACCGTAGCAAAACATACAGGCAGTCAATGACAGCGGCATACCGCAACAAGCGCGTGGGAAACACTAGCAGCAGCTGATGCATCCTTGCATCCGTTGTGTACGGGAATAGAACAGGTATGTCAGACATCGCAATGCACAGCGCCATGGACAGGCGCCGCCAGGGCACGGACACCCACATGTCGAACAGAATACCATACCCAACACACACAATCCACGGCTAACACCACAGCGTAATGTACCTGACACCACACATAGCGTATGCAGTCACACAAACATGATACAATACATACCATCCCCACGAAGGTAGTGCAAATAACCAGCGGCCACCACGAGGAATGAACCATGGCCTAGTTTAGCGGGTAGCGTCTGAATGGAGGAGGATCACCAGTGATATGCGCATAACTACACACCGAGGAACAGCTATTGGCGTGATGAACCCACATGCCTCAGGTGACGGCGAATAAAGGAAGACTCCCTGGATATTCAAACCGTATGTTCATACCGAACACAAAGTGAATCGAAAGCAAGGAGTTAGAGGAAAATATTGGCGAATACAGAAGCAAAGGCGGAAAGGTATGTCGAACCCACGAGATGTACTGGTGTGTAGCATGATCGTATGACTAATCTGCACTGTATGTGAGCGATGTGTGTAAGTAAAGATACCTGTCCATCAGGCAGAGAGTGGTGAAAGGTGGTTATGTAATGCTAAGCCGTGAGCATACCAGCGACTGTGGACAGCGTGTGCACAGCAGTGGGACAACATGTACACAGCCGTGATAACCCAAGGTCCGCCATAGGGATTCCAAACACAGAACAATGCCACCACCCGCGCTGATGCTGTCAGTGGATGTCGAACAATGAAGTGCCACAGCAGGGGATAGGACATGTATGTATAGTGTCACAGCACACATGTGCATGGGCATATACCGTCGATGTCATACGGAATGTGCGCTGGCGTGCCGTATCCCTCGCAGTAGGGGTGACTATGTCAATTATGTGTAATGCAAAGCTGTCATGATGGATATGTTCAGAAATCATAGACAGTATCACAGGCATAGCATGCATGATGGAGGGATGGCCTAATGTTATGTACATAAACAGGATATGTATGGCCTGCACATATGGGACAGAGTAGTAGCAGAATAGGTACCGAAATGGAGGGAACAGCAAGTAACCATGTCCAAGCGTTCCGTAGCAGGTGCAATGTGTGCAACAATGATGTCCGGCAGGGCCGTGTGTAAACACATGTGCAATGTACACAGTAGTGTCACCCCATGGTAGTGTCCACTGAGCGGCAGAGGTGGATGTCAACTGTATGTCTATACAGTACTTCGCTGTGGTGGTACCATGGGTCTGTGTCACCCTACCAGCAAGGGAGCTATCACATGACTAGTGACACAGTGTGTCCCTGTGGGATGTGCACAGGACCTATGTCCCACGGTGTGTGTCCAGTCTGTGGAGGTCACACAGACGCCCAGGCTGAGCAATGTGGCATGTGTGCACACATGCAGGAGTGCTCCTCCCACCCTGCCCACTGCAAGCGCCATGTAGGAGTACTACATGCATCAGTAATCACGGAGAACATGGCCCATGGCAGAGTAGATGACACCCCTGTGTTAGTGGTATGCAGGTGAGTACAGATGTGTTTCATGACTGTCATTTGCATATGTAAACTGTCTGAGCTGGGTAGACATCACGGCATGACTATACTGAGACATGTAAAGTTGTATCCATTGTGTAAGGTACACCACATATGTGTTATTGTAACACTGCCTGCGTGTACATGTGTGTATGGCACAGGTACAAGGGCACCCAATGTATCAGCTAGACATACGGTCCAGAAATGTGTGGCCCTGCACATGTGTACCCACGCCATAGTGGAATATGGCAACCACAGCACCATGTGGGGCATGTGTGTGTACAGCAACCATGTACAATGTGATATGCATGTATAGGGACAGTATCCATGTGATACACACTGCATGACTGTCACTATGCAAAGGTGATGTGTATGCACTATGTGTGATGTAACTGATGCAATGATATCTACATGATATATCTGCCACACTGACACCTGTATGGTTGTTAGCAATATGAGTAGGATGAGCTAGAATGCTGCCAGGTATGTAGATGTGGTATATGTAGGCATGGACAATACTCTGTGACAGCATGTAGTGTATGTAAGCAAATAGTGAGCATGAGGGGCCACATGACTGAGGACTGTGCAATGTCACACGTACCTGACTTGTTGTAGTTAGCATGATATGCCTGCACCACTGTGTGACCTGTACAGGAGGCACATGGCGTAACATCCTGAGACATAAGTGCGATGTGATGCTGGATGTGTACATTGGCAATACCATAAAGTGGAATGGCTGAAGGGCAAAGAGCGGATAATGTCTGATTTGATACCCTCTGTACCACACCAACCACCCATGCAATGGTATGACAGGTGGCCAGCATGTGGATGTGGTGTGCTGTGGCGCACAGAAGCCCAACAAGGGTGCCAGTAAAGGCATGGAGGTCGTCAATGAGTGTGTGAAGCATGTATGTGAGGATGTGGCCCAGTGCCATACTGAATGGCCCAGTCATGGGTGTACAAATGCAGCCCCATACGTGCAATGCAGTACCACCCATGTGTAGTGTGATAGATGTGGTAGTGTGGTGGTCAGGGTACACAGCGTACATGAATGGGCTAGCAGTCAATGCAGTGTGCTGCTGCAGAGACATGTAACAGCCAGGTTGGCGAGATACAACAACTACGGAGTCGGAGGTGACATTGGGACCGTGTTCTCGGACATAGCGTGTGCATGGCAGTACTATGTATGTGTCCACAGGGTTAATACAATGTCCAGCCATGGATTGGAACCCTGTAGTGAGTGAGAGTGTGTATTGTTGGTAGGTACCCCATTGGCAGGCACGATGCCAGCAACATCTGTGTTGGCAATGCCTGCATGAGTGTTGTATGCTGCATTGAATGTGGATGTAGCCAAACAGCAGAGACATACCACCACACTGCGTGAGGGCCCACACTGCAATGTATGGCAGTCATGTGTAGGTAGCTAGCTGTGGGTATGTGATGCACCATGAGGACACACCATGACTGTCAAGTGACACACCACACACATGTGAACATAACTACCGTGCAACAGCCTGCACATGTGCCCATACAGCACGTGTGCATGGAACAGGAATACCACTGTGGCGTCTGTGAAAAGGCCAGTACCACCATGTCTCTGTGTGGAATAGCATGGTCCCTACCAGTGCGTAAATGTAGCGGAAGTGCACTGTGATATGTGTCGGCATAGTCATGTAGACTGTCCATCGTACGGGGTGCCATGCCATCAACTACCTCTGTCAGTGGATGTCGGTAGTACCGGCTGTAGGCGTATGTACCATGCATGCTGCGATGGTCGTGTGTCTAGGGTGTGGCTAGCAGGGCTGAGAAGCATGGATGTTCAGCAAACAGAGGGGGGATGTGTGTAGGCATAGCACACAGACACATGGAGGTTTGGTGCATGCGAGGGTAGTGTAGGTATGGTATGTGTCGTGTAATGTGTCACCCAGCTATGCGTACTGCATGGCCAAGCATGTGTGGGTACATGGGAGTCCATACTAGGGAAGTGCGTGTTGCTGTCAATACATAGCAGTAGCAACTGTCCTAGGTGCAATGTACAGTATGCCAACACGGCCAGCATGTAACCTGTGGTGTACAGTGTATTCACCGTCGCGTGTCACAATGTGCGTAGCGGTCACGAACATGGGTATCTGAACATGGATTACCTATGATGCAATGTGTCTTGGGAATATACAGTATGTGTGTAAATCACTGTGTGGTGTGGGAACCACCCACCCGTGTGTGTTGCAGTCAGGTATGTGCCTGGGAGGTATGATCTGTGTACAATCTGGACTGGCAGGTGTGCCGTGTAGGGCATGGAGGCAGGTCCCAGGCACTGCAGATAAATGACATGCGTGCCGTACTGTGTGTGCAGTGCTTGTGTACAGCACAGTGGAGGTGTAAGCATTGTCACACATCACTGCATGCTGTGCCTACCTGTGACAGCCCTGCTGGAGACAGACATGTGACACTGCTGCACAGGCAGCATAGCATGTGAAGATGTACATGTGGGCTGCACACCTTAGGCAGATGTCCACAGGTCATGTGTGCCCCGGTAGTGTGGTTGAACACGACTATCAGACTGGACAAACACCACATGCCTGCATAAGTACAGTATGACCATAGTCAACAGTCCCAGTGACAGAGTAGGCCAATGTACAGTATCCCTGCGTGCAGACCACTGGCTACTGGACACCTGGCTAGACACACACCCGGAGGGTTAATTCACCATTGAGCCATCACATGTCCCAGTCCATGTGGGTCGTACAATGTCATCACAGGGTGGTCACAATAGCAGGTGGCAAGGCAGACCACGGTGTACCAGGTGATGTGTCATGTGTGCATATGTCGAGTAGCACAGCCGTTCACATGTCTGCAACATACTGGTGCACGATGTATACTGTTACATGATGTATGGAACTGCACTGTCACCCACTACAGGGCCATCTGACACAGGTGTGTTGTGACAGGTGTAACCCATGTTTGCACAGGATACACACGCTGTTGTAGGCAGCCATGCTGGTGGCTACCAGTGATATATGCAGTGGTCATACAGACATACCGCACACAGTGTTCATGCAGGAATGTCCATTGTCGTGGGCGATGTGCTGCTATGTGAATGTAGGTGTGTGTTGTGAATGTTACACATCCAGATGACACCATCTGGCGCAGTCATGGTTGTCAACACCAGTACACACATCCACAGCAGTCAGAACCCAGTCCTGACAATGTGTGTCAGTCACCCTCGTACTGTGTGACATATGTGCACATGGCGGAACACCTCCACTGTCATCTAAGATGGCTACATGATGGCCGGAATGTGCTGTGGAAATGTACAATGCTGGTAGCCCAATGAAGTACCTGGAATCACACACAGTCCGCTATGGCAGCCATGTAAACCATGCACAACAATGACCGCCCAACAGACACAAACAATGCATTGACACGTGGAACATGTGCACATGACAACCCCAATGAGGTATGTTGCACATATTGATGTACAATTGTCATCTATGGCCATAGCATGGATGCAGGCGCACATACCCACAGGTAGTACCATGTGATGTAGGTAGGGGGCATTGCTCGTGTACATGTGACAGTAGCTGTACAGACACATGTCCTGCATAGCCGTCATGTAGGGGTAGCTGTGGCATGTGACCGCTGGACATGCCCGTACAATTGACCATGTCCCACAGGAGATGTGTTATGTGTGTACCACATGTGATGTGCTGACAACAAGCTGTGTCGTGTACGGCTGCGGGTGTACCTGTGTGACATTGTCTGTGATGGGTGCAAAGGCATATAGTATCGTATTGCATGCCCACAAGCCCCACATAGGTGCATAGCCTGAACATACAATACAAGGAGTGTGTGGGATGATAGCAACCCACAGGAGGAGATGGGTATGGGCGGCAGCCCACAACCACATGTGTGTGTGCGGTGTTCACGTCCACGACACATGAGCATCTGAGAGGCTAGTGTTACAGCTGTACAGGGTTGCATGCATATATGTTCAGCAACATCCCTGTGTGTCCCACCACTGGCCCGTGGACCGATGGACACCAACCAAATGTGCAGATATGAGATGTGCACAGCACATCACAGATGCCTACTGTAGAACAGGCTTACCGTGTAGACATGTGCACAGTAGGTCTCGCCAACTGCAGTCAAACATGTTATGTGCTGAACCACACCAATAGTCCAGGCCATGCCACAGATGGATGTGCATGCATCTGTGTATGTATGGCTGTGAATGTCTCGGCATAGCAATATAGCTGTGTCACCGTTGTGAACAACAATATGAATGGGTTGTATGTGTGAGGGGTCGTCATGCGTGTATGGTCAGATCGGCGATACCATCAGTGACCCTGCTATGTGAACATCCCTGTCCCCATACATGGATACCTATGCTGTGCCCAACACCACATTCACAGAGGGAGGGATGGCGGTGTGTAGTGCAGCAGCAGACATGGGGGTGGCAGCAGGCACTGGATGTACACATATGTGGTACCCACATCAGTGCAGGCAACCATCCATGTGCGGGATAGCGGTGTGTGTCCACATACAGCACTGTGTTGATCAATATCCCAGCACATAGCACCTGCCAGGGTTACAGTGTATGCATGGATGTGTGATACCTGCATGCACCAGACACACCCTCAGCAAGCAGCGTGCAGCATACCTCGCTTGAGGCCAGTGTCCACACCATGGTGATAGACATGTTGAATGTCCATATACACATAGCAATGACATATGGAATGGACAGCCACCCTGCCAATATCATCAACCCCAGGTGGATCACAACCCAGTGCCATGTATGTGGCATACCCTGCCATACCATGCAGACCTGCCCAGCAAGGCTGCATGAGCTATCCTGATCCTACATGGTGCAATGGACAAAGGCACTCTCACTATCAACCATACACAGCAGTAATGTGGCGGTGATGCACCCTGTGGTGTTACAGGTGCTGTGTGATGCTCTGGACAATGTGTGTGTGTACATGCTATGCATGGCCTTTCCTGCTAATGTGTCATGGTTACACATTGCCCTATGTCTATCACATGTGCAACACAGGTGAGCTGTGGCAAGTTGTCCAACACCCGTACAGTGCTGTGTGGATGTACATGGCACAACACATGCATGTGCAGGTGTCCATGTGTATGTGTACAGTGCCACTGCTGGCGTTCACAATGGCTACAGGCGTGATGTGTACTGACATATACACAGCGTCCAGGTGAACAGTAGCACCGTCGTCACATGGGGACCTATGCCAAGTGATATGGACACAGGTGCAGCCAGGTACACATGTCCACAGCAGGCTAACATCTACATGGTGCGTGTACAGTGTGATGGGGTGGCACACAGATATGATGTGACACCCACTGCTCAATGGTGTGAAGCCAACACATCGGCTGTGTCACTGCCACGATGCCTTTCACAGATTACTGTGCAGATGTCGTACTTGTCATAGCAATGTATTTCCAACAGTATGCCAGCACAGCAGTGTAAATGTGACCTGCCACCATCATTATGTCTTACAGATAATGCCACGTTCCGGCTCCCCGCTTTCAGTCGACAGGAGGAGGAGGTGATCATCCCATACCTCCATACTAATCATGGCGTCTTATTCAGTCATGTGCCACAGCAGGCACAGGAGCGACAGGAGATGTGGGAGGAGATGTGCAGGAGGGTGAACAGCCTGGGCGGATACAACCGCACTTATCAGCAGATCCGCAGGCACTGCACAGACCTGATCCGGCATGCAAGACAGCGTGCGCTGCAATCGCCAGACAACAGCGTGGGACAGGTGGTGGGCCACCAACCCAGCCCCACTCACAGCCACGGAGGAGCTCCTGGCCAGTCTGGGGACACCCGCGGAACAACACGCAGAAACCCATCGTCCATCGTGGAGGTGGGTGTCTCCCGAACTATGAGCTTGGAGCTGCATGGTAAGTCAGTGTTGCATGTTTGTATGATAAGCGACGTGGGGGTGGGTGTCATAGTACAACACATAATATAGCAATACATGCCAGGTATATGGCCACACAAGATGCATACTACAGTATGCTATGTTGTGTTAGCAGACATGTGCATAGCACATGCTAACTCACAGATGCATGATGTGACATGCACAGTGCTGACCGTGGCGATAGTAATGGATAATGTGTATACCTTTGTGTCATCCCTTTACAGAATGCGTCTGGCGTGTTGCAAACACAAGGGTCTGTTGCAGGTAAGTCTGTTGCTAGTCAAAGGCATGATATGGTGTATTGATATTCCCCATGTGTCCAGGCATGACATGCACACCTGTGTGTGCCCCAGTCACGGTATACAGGTTGCACCACCGACACACACACCACCCATGTACAGTAGATACAACCGTTAGCGTAGAGTGGCATGACACCACACGACCTATTGGTGTGTTACGTGCATTCAGCTATGCATACAATGGTGTAGGTGTTCCACAATGGCTGCATGTGTAGTATGCATCGGTATGCCTCTGCAGTATGCACACAGTACCACATAGTGAGCTGTGATCTTGCCAGAGCACAGGTGTTACCAATGTGACCTATGCCCCTGCATCGGGTGCACGCGTTGTGACATGGCACATGCCATGTCCCATGCTGCGATGGATGTCTGGCTGCAACATTTTCACACCATGACATGACCTATGCGACATAGCAGACATCCACACTGTCTGCATATCTGTAGGGAATGTGACACCTTACACTAGTATGGTTGTATGTCACATGGGCCACCACAGGGCCGTGTGCACGATGTCCACCACACACAATTGTCAATGACCCAGACAGACAAGGCCATGGTCGATACCTACAGGCATGTTGCCACACAGTACATCCACAGTGGGTAGTCACCGTTGCACCCTGTACACACATAGTGGGCTCATCACTGTAGTGGACCCCTGGACATCCGATGTAGTACACCAGTGACATGGAATGCCTCTCCACAGCTACTACAGGTGCCTCCAATGTCCACCATATTCGTGCTGCTGAGCAGCTGAACTGACTTACAGACATGGCAATGTAATGCGTCCAGGTCACGCATCGCACAGAAACATAACTGTGTCCTGCTACTGTGCAGTGGCACAGTGCCCGCCTCCACACTGTACAGCTATGTACACAGCTCACACCAACCGCACCTGCACAGACATCCCTGTTACCCATACATTGTATCTGTAGACTGTACACATAACACTGCACCGTGACAGCCGTTGTGATGTGGTGCATGCGGTGGGACACCATCGTCACATGTCCACATGATACCACACATGTTTGCGGTGTACATGACATAGTGTCGGCAGCCATGTGTACTGTCAATTCGCCCGTGGCCACACGGTGTATCCGCGGTGATGCATGCAAACTACCATGAATGTGTGTACTGCATGCCTACTAAAAGACACCTGCCTGTTGTACTGTTCCCACCAGGGCAGTGTGCATACTGCCACTATGAATGTCTGGTCTACATTCACTGGTCTGTGGTGTGTGAATGCTGCATGCCACCTGCATTATCACATGCATGATGTGTGTGTGTGTGTGTGTGTGTGTGTGTGTGTGTGTGTGTGTGTGTGTGTGTGTGTGTGTGTGTCTGTATTGTAACCGATGGTATGTCTTTGTATTGACAGGTGCTGTAGGTGAGTTCCCCTCCTGCGGTCCATCTGATGCTAGTGTCCCCACAGATACTAGTGGTGATGACCATGTGCATGAGGCACAGGCAGGGTCGTCACAGGCAGACACTGTGCCATTGGAGAACATCACACTTACGTCCCCTTCATCCCTGCACACGGTTCGGATGCCGACACATACCCCAACACCGTTGCCCATAGATGGCGGTCAGTCAGCGTCTGTTGGCACCGAGCAGGAATGTGTGGTGGCTGCAGAAGGTGTGGGTACACCGATGTTGCCAGTGTAATGACTGGTGCAGTGCCGCGCAGGCATGTGGCAGGTGCTGCTTTCGTGGGGAGCACCGCTAGACATACACCTGCCGTACAGGGTGCAGCAGCTGGTATAACCAGGCGCATGTTCCAGACTGTAATGGCGGCGCGAGCGCGTGCCGAGCGGCAGAACCAGGAAGGGCAGAGGCTGCAGAGGTCTGCAATCCGTTCCTTGAATGACAACATCCAGGCATTGGCGAATGCCCAACAGCATCTTGCCGATGTTCTGGATAGGAGATTGGGTGAGATGGCTGGTATCCTCGACCGAGGCATGGCCATCCTTGGCGTGGGCTGTCCGTGCAGGAACACCAGGTAGGGGTGAGGCATAGGGCGCATGGGCGTGGGCCAGCAACACCACCTGGTGCAGGTCAGCGTGTGCGTGCCACCTCCCATGCCCACCCACACAGTGCTGGTAGCAGCAGCAGTGCAGCTGCTACTACACCAACCACACCAGGACAGAGCAGGCCCGCGTGGGCGTGGCCCTGGGCGGCCCGGCGTGGAGCGCGTTTCCAGCGGACATGTGACATCGGAGAGTGGACAGTCTGTACCTCCACCGGTCGTGCCCGTGCGACCCCAGGCAGGCACGGGTCCGCGTCGCCGCAGGCGGACACAGTGAGCCGTAACACCTGCACTGTACAGTCTGGGGCTGCCAAGCATACCCGTGTAGGCATCACAGATGACTGAACTGTGTACACACAAACCCACACACAGCAAACACGACTGTAGGGCTCCACCACACCCACATGCAATCTACACAGTCATGCCCAGTCAATGCACAGGCCCTTACACACACACATGATGTCATCCATTGGTACAGCCCATGCCTGTGGCACACATATCACCCTGTGCATATGATGAAGTCTCTGCCGCATAACTGTGAGCTACACCATCAGTGCGGTTATGCAAACATATTCTGATGCACAGGGTGGACAAGATAGTGAGAGGTGTATGTGATACCTGTGTCCGCATAGTACGTGATGTGTATGTTGTGGTGTGTGTGTATGGCTGGTGACAGGTGTGTATGTGATGTGGGTTGTGCACTGACATCATGCAGCAGACATACCATGCAGGACAGGTGCAGCATTCATTGATCTGTGTACACAGTATGCGTGGTGGTTACATGTGTAGCACCATGTTGGTTCAGTTAACCCGTATGACAATGATGGTGTACTTGCATGTGCCTACTGGGAGCACTGTAATTAGTTCCCCACGTGTAGTGGTGGGGTACCCACAGGCATGTCTGGCAACATCAGCATAGCACAGGTACCCGCAACCCGCATGGACCCCTACATAGGTACATAGGCGCACATGTACATAACAGGGTATGTGCCCTACGACATGTGTGGACCTAGCATGACTGTGTGTGGCTGCTAACACCCCTCAGGATGGGGATGCCACATCCATCAGTCCCCAGTCCCTCGTCCAGCACTGACACACAGATGATGCCTGGCGCATAACTATATTCACACATCCACCGTCATTATTACTCCTGGGCGAAGGCAGTCAGGGCCTTTCCTTCACATGGGCTGGCACTCCTCTACGTGTTGTAGGGGGTCTCCGGCCGTTGACCCTGTTCCCCCAGCACGTCCCACTCATCTTTGTGGTGATGTGTCTGACAGTCGCTTCTGTGCCCGTGTTTGCCTGGAGCCTAGGAAGTGGAATATGCCCATGTCACCCAGGTCAGACATGGCCGTGTATGCCAGGCACAGATCACCACAGAGCAGATGTGCTGGGAAGGTTTACAGCTGGAGTCCCCTTGGTCGTGCAGCTTGTGACACATGTCCTAGCACCGTCATCCCCGCCTTGTGTAACGTTTGCGGTCCTTCCGAGTGCTGCAGGCGTCAGGTTAGCTACAGGCCAGATGTGCCATTATACGGAGTCATTGCTCTGGTGTGTGATGTGTACAGGGGTACAATGAACACCCCTGATGTGGATGCGATTCCTTCCAGACCAGGAGGCCACAGTGGAATGTCTTCACACCCACATTGCCATTGTGTGTGTTGACAGAGGTTACCGACAGGTGTGGTAGCCATTTCCATGAACATGTCCACCATCTTGAATGGCTTACCACCTACATGTGACATTGGGCGAACATGTCCTTCAGACTGGGTAGGTCTGCACCTTCTCTGGCATGTAGTAGCAGGCCATGGCTCTGGCACCAGTTATGCATGTCTATGGCGCCCTAGGTGGATGTCGGTGTCACATCGGGTGTTGGGTATGGTGGCGGTGTGTAGTCATCTGCATACCTTGTCTGCCACAATCCCCTATGATTGCATGCACATTGGAAGGTCGAATGCCGTATGGCAGGGGCCCAGGACTGAGCCCTGTGGGCCTCCACTGGAGACCAGATATGAGTGTGACAAGGCACCAGGAACACCAACCCTGTGTGGTGTGACCTCCAACCTTTCTGAGAAGCATCGGGTGACATATGTCCCCACATGTATGCTGGCGAGCCTTTCCATGAGTCCCATGTGGGGGGTGCTCTGAGCGCTCCCACCAGGTCATGGTACTGTGTGCAAACCAGCGTATCCCCATCAATGGCCTTGGTGACCACTCCAGACAGGGCGAGCAGGTTGGGAGGCAGGATCCGCCCTTGACTATGTTGTTGTGGGTATGTTCGGTATTGGCTGTACACGCTGTCTGTATCCATGGGCACCTGTATGGACCTCCCACAGCTTTGCAGACAAGGCTTGTCAAGCTGATAGGGTGTGGCTGTCTACAGTCCATAAGAGCACTACCCTGGCATAGTGGGACCACAGATGCCATATGCCATCCATCGGGGACATAGCCCATAGTAAGGCTAACATGACACAGTGGCGCATGTGTGGGCTGAGGGCCTCAATGAGGATGGGTAGCACACAGCCAGGGACACCATCGGTGCCCATTGGTGCTGTGTCAACCGCCATAGAGATATGGGATCACTCCAGGCCATATGAGATGTTTGGGAGGCTACACTCTGGTGGGATGGATATGTCCCCTCTTGGGGGGTGGATGTATGCATGGAACATGTCCGCTGGTTTGCAGACAATGTCTGTGGGTGCAGTGACCGTTGTACCATTCTGGACCATTTCCGGCCAAGTCTGTGTGCCCCAACCATGTCCTTACCACAGTTAGGGAAGGCCCTATGGTTGTCTCATGTGCCCTCTGCAGTACCACTCCCTGGCGGCCGTGGATGATTGTATGTGTGGCCGTATGGTGGCCGGTATGAATGGGAGATGGTTTCCCTGGTACTGACATTGCTCTGTCATGTATTAGCTCCAACTGTTGATGTACAGCTTGTCAGTGGCTGGGGTCCACCACACCATGTGCCTACCTGTGGTGGACAAGGTCCTGATGTTATCATGTTTGCCTGTTGCAGACATGCATGTGGAGTGCTCAGAGAAGGCATTCGTTAGGCGGTTGGCAGTCTGGCCTGTGTTCAACACTGGCATGGAGGACTTGTAGGGTACCACACGGTCGTATGATGTGTGTGGTTTGTTGTGGAGAGGTCATCACTTAGGTCCCCATGCGGTGTTGGGTGCAGGATGTGGATGACCAGTGGATCCACTATATGGTCTGGCATCACCATTGAGGGCTGTACATCCTGTGTGGGGCATATCCTCACCATGTGTGATGGGCAGAACTGTCAGACATGCCGGCAAGTGTGTATGGTGCATGGCTGTTTAACAGTGGCCAGGTGTGAGAACACCTGGGACGGTGGCGTAGTGTGTTGTGCCATGGGTAATGTTCCCAGTCTATGTATGGGTGGTTCATGTCACCCAATACGGTGCTGTTGTGAGCATGCACACTCACCAGTGTCCTCAGGACGTCTGTGCAGGTATCCTGTGTTTGGGAGGGTTGTCTGTAGCATGCAACAAACTGTAGGCCAGTCCTACACATGGTTCATTGCACCTAGATATTCCCGCTGCAGCGGCCATGTCTGTGGCATGGCGGGTTGCTGTTGTGTGGCTGGACACACCGGCGGTCCACATTCCGCCACCCATGCCGTCGCACCATGTGTATGCATGTCTGCTCTGTGCGAGTCTAAGTGTCTGAGCATGCCCAGTAGGCAGCTGTGTAGATAGACACACAGCACAGTGCACACCGCCCGACTGCAGTTATACCCGGGTGCATGCCTGTATCCCCGCCATAGCGGCCACGTCTGTGGCATGGCCAGGTTGCTGTTGTGTGGCTGGACACACCTGACGGTCCACATTCCGCCACCCATGCCGTCGCACCATGTGTATGCATGTCTGCTCTGTGCGAGTCTAAGTGTCTGAGCATGCCCAGTAGGCAGTGATGTACTGATCAGTAGTTACTTGGTATTCCCGACTGCAGCACTAGCGTGTTACTGTCTGGCGACCTTGGGATGGTAACAGGCTGCGTGACTGCGCACTCTGACATAATTCGATCGGGCGCATTGCCTCTGCAAATGATACCACCCGTAGGGTATGCCTCCTGACAGCGCTCTGCTCAGTAAACTTCGGTAGCGTTCTGTAAATGCTTCATACTGTAGTGTGTTCATGTAGATAGGCGTAGGTTCGTCTCCGTCCCTTCCATGTGTGTGTGTGTGTGTGTGTGTGTGTGTGTGTGTTCCAGCTGCCTCTGCGAATGAACATGCTTTTAGGCGGCTTAACACATACCTTGGCTATTGCCAACTATTGTCTTCGGGTGATGTCACCAGCCTACAAGTATGCCTCTGACAGCGCTCTTCTCAGTAAACTTCGGTAGCGTTCTGTAAATGCTTCATACTGTAGTGAGTTCATGTAGATAGGCGTAGGTTCGTCTCCGTCCCTTCCGTGTGTGTGTGTGTGTGTGTGTGTGTGTTTCCAGCTGCCTCTGCGAATGAACATGCTTTTAGGCGGCCGCAACACATACCTTGGCTATTGCCAACTATTGTCTTCGGGTGATGTCACCAGCCTACAAGTATGCCTCTGACAGCGCTCTGCTCAGTAAACTTCGGTGGCGCGTTCTGTAAATGCTTCATACTGTAGTGAGTTCATGTAGATAGGCGTAGGTTCGTCTCCGTCCCTTCCGTGTGTGTGTGTGTGTGTGTGTGTGTTTCCAGCTGCCTCTGCGAATGAACATGCTTTTAGGCGGCCATGACACATACCTTGGCTATTGCCAACTATTGTCTTCGGGTGATGTCACCAGCCTACAAGTATGCCTCTGACAGCACTCTGCTCAGTAAACTTCGGTGGCAGCGTTCTGTAAATGCTTCATACTGTAGTGAGTTCATGTAGATAGGCGTAGGTTCGTCTCCCATCCCTTCCGTGTTACTGTGTCTGTGTGTTTCCACCTGCCTCTGCCAATGAACATGCTTTTAGGCGGCCGCAACACATACCTTGGCTATTGCCAACTATTGTCTTCTTGGTGATGTCACCAGCCTACAAGTATGCCTCTGACAGCGCTCTGCTCAGTAAACTCGGTAGCGTGTTCTGTAAATGCTTCATACTGTAGTGAGTTCATGTAGATAGGTGTAGGTTCGTCTCTCGTCCCTTCCGCGTGACTGTGTGTGTGTGTGTTTCCAGCTGCCTCTGCGAATGAACATGCTTTTAGGCGGCTTAACACATACCTTGGCTATTGCCAACTATTGTCTTCGGGTGATTTCACCAGCCTACAAGTATGCCTCTGACAGCACTCTGCTCAGTAAACTTCGGTAGCGTTCTGTAAATGCTTCATACTGTAGTGAGTTCATGTAGATAGGCGTAGGTTCGTCTCCCGTCCCTTCCGTGTGAGTGTGTGTGTGTGTGTTTCCAGCTGCCTCTGCGAATGAACATGCTTTTAGGCGCCGCAACACATACCTTGGCTATTGCCAACTATTGTCTTCGGGTGATGTCACCAGCCTACAAGTATGCCTCTGACAGCACTCTGCTCAGTAAACTTCGGTAGCGTTCTGTAAATGCTTCATACTGTAGTGAGTTCATGTAGATAGGCGTAGGTTCGTCTCCGTCCCTTCCGTGTGTGTGTGTGTGTGTGTTTCCAGCTGCCTCTGCGAATGAACATGCTTTTAGGCGGCCGCAACACATACCTTGGCTATTGCCAACTATTGTCTTCGGGTGATGTCACCAGCCTACAAGTATGCCTCTGACAGTACTCTGCTCAGTAAACTTCGGTAGCGTTCTGTAAATGCTTCATACTGTAGTGAGTTCATGTAGATAGGCGTAGGTTCGTCTCCCGTCCCTTCCGTGTGTGTGTGTGTGTGTTTCCAGCTGCCTCTGCGAATGAACATGCTTTTAGGCGCAACACATACCTTGGCTATTGCCAACTATTGTCTTGCGGGTGATGTCACCAGCCTACAAGTATGCCTCTGACAGCACTCTGCTCAGTAAACTTGGTAGCGCGTTCTGTAAATGCTTCATACTGTAGTGAGTTCATGTAGATAGGCGTAGGTTCGTCTCCCTTCCGTGTGTGTGTGTGTGTTTCCAGCTGCCTCTGCGAATGAACATGCTTTTAGACGGCTTAACACATACCTTGGCTATTGCCAACTATTGTCTTCTTGGTGATGTCACCAGCCTACAAGTATGCCTCTGACAGCACTCTGCTCAGTAAACTTCGGTAGCGCGTTCTGTAAATGCTTCATACTGTAGTGAGTTCATGTAGATAGGCGTAGGTTCGTCTCCTGTCCCTTCCGTGTGTGTGTGTGTTTTCGTTGCTTTCACAACTTCTTTGGAAAAAGCAAATTCTTAAACTGTTCACAATCAACAATGTGAGATTTAAGAACTTCGTTAAGACTCACATTGTTGATTGTGAACATGTTTAGAATGCTTTTTCTGAAAGTTGTGGAAACAACAACGTTACATGTTTTAATAAACTGTTTAAATGTTAAGAAGACTTGTGTTGTGTCGAACTACGGGACTATTCTTGCCGCAGGTTGCTGGTTTGTTTGTTTTCATAGTACAATATCATGTAATACGTGTGTTCATAGGATGCTTTCTGAGATGTTGACATGTGTGTGTTTCGTTAGTCTGTGCTTTCTATGCTGTGGCTACATGTTCATTGTTCGCATAGAAAGTGACAAATGGAAGTGTAAGGGTGGATATTTAAAGCCTGGATGCTTCCATGTTATGTGTAAGTCTCCACGGGGCCTCGGGTGATAAGCACATACATGTCTATGAAGAACCTTTGGATACCATATGCGACCTGTCGTGGACGAAATGTTTCAGTTGACTGTTCCATCTACCTATGTGTGACATGGTTTGTGGCCATAGGGTGCCAGCAAGTCTTTCCTGTTCATTGGGTGTTTGCCATGGTCAATTGACATCAATCCTATTAATTCACTGAAGGATGTCTTTCATTGGTGGGAGCGCCATAGTTTGACCATCGGATGTCTATCCCAGCGAACGTTGATATTGCGCCCTTCGTGTGGTTAGACAGATCACCCATCTGTTCCACTGTATGGGCGTGTGATCCCCATTTATGTGCTGGCAGATTGAGTGCTGTATGCGCGGTATCTGCCCACCGGTCTGGCTTTGTATGGGGAGTGTCTACTGTAGTCCCTATCTGTATTTCCTGTGTTATGCCTTGCAACAGCTGTGGGATTCCCCAGGTTTGCAGCTATGGGTGCCATCTTGGCGTCGTTTGTCCATCCGTGGGAACTCCCGACTGGACACTAGTATAGGGCTCTACACATTTCACAGCTACATTCTGCATTTCCGGTGGATGATCGGCATTATTAATGCGAATGCGCATATGCCATGGCCACGTCCGCTGCAGGCGGGACAGCGAATCATCTGCCAATCCACACGAGACCCATTTTGCATACCCACGATCCCATGTCTGCAACCCTCGACAGTACCCATTGCACACCCTTCATGTGTGCGGAAATGGGATGTGAGCATGCGTGTATGGGCGCAGCAACCTGGGGAGTCCTATTCATATGTCCTGCATTTCATGGGCGGTTGTCATCACCCTTGAAGGCGCTTGTGGTGCATATATCTACCTGTGCGTAGTCACGGCTGTCACCTCTTCTGGGTCACACGATCGCAGCCTGTTGCCAACACTTAAGGAGAAATATTTGGGTCCTGCAATGGACACCGATGTGCATATGTAAAGTGTAGAACATGTTGGACTGTGTCCATTCGGCCAGTGGGTTTGACTGCCGCCGTATGTTCCCCAGTCCCGGATGTCTGTTTGCCTACCCATATTATGTAGTGCTACGGAACCCGTGTCCTTCCACAATTAACCCATATGGTGTTACTGTAGTACTGCAGGTTGGCAACTGCTTTAAGTAATCCTCAGAGGTACCATTGTGAACTATCCGCCACTGTATTGTCATTATAACACAGCTGGTACATGTAGAACCTATTTATTCATGAAAGGATGTTATTTATGTGTGGAGCGCCATAGTTTAACCATAGTATGACCTTCCTAGTTGGCGTTGTTGGTGTGCCATTAATATGTGTTCCACAGGTCGCCCGTATGTTCAGCGGTGGAAGCGGGTGATCCCCACATACTTGCTAGCACCTTGGCTGCTGTATGCGCGGGATTACGCGGCAGGATGGATGTCTATGGGGTGTGTCTACTGTTGTTTCCATCTGTATTTCCTGTGTTATGCCTTACTACGGCTGTGTGATTCCACCAGGTTTGCTATTATGGGTGCCATCTTGTCCGTGCGTTTGTCCATCCTTGGGAAATGCCTACTGGACACTGGTGTAGGGCTGTACCCATTTCACAGCTGCATGTAGCATTCTCCGGTGGATGATTGTCAGTATTGGTGGGTGGTAAGGCATGTTCTGTACCCACATCCCTCCCACGGGGCGGGACAATGGATCATCTGCCAATCATCGCCAACACCCATTTCTGCATACCCACGATCGCATGGCTGCAACCCTCGACAGTACCCATAGCAAATCCTCCATGTGTGCTGGAATGGGATGTGGACGCACATCTGTGGACTCGACAATCTGTGGATTTCTGTGCATATGTCCGCATTTCATGGACAGTTGTCATCAACCTTGAACACGCTGGCGGTGCATATATGTAGCTGTGCCGTAGTCACGGCTGTAGTTCATCTTGGTCTTCGCTTTCGCACCGGTTGGCGTTGCAATAGGACAAATTTTGGGTCCTACAATGGACACAAATGTGCATATGTAAAATGTAGAACATGTTGGACTGTGTCCATCTGGCCAGTGGTTGTGACCGCTGCTGTATGTTCCCCAATCGCGGATGTGTGTTTGACTACACATATTATGTTGTGCTATGAAACCCATGTTCTACTACGATTAACCCAAATGGTATTGATGTAATGCTGCAGGTTGGCAACTGCTTTAAGTAATCCTCAGAAGGCCCAGTAGGACATATCGCCACTGTATTGTCAATATAAAACAGCCAGAACATGCATACCCTATTTATTCATTGAAGGATGTTAGTTATATGCGGGAGCTAGTGTTGAAACATCGTCTGACCTTCCTAGTTGAGGTTGTTAGTGTGCCATTAGTATGTGTTCCACAGGTCGCCCATTTGTTCCGCAGTATGGAAGCGAGTGATCCTCATGTTGTTGCTGGCAGATCGAGTGCTGTATGCGCGGTATTATACGGCGGTCTGACTTTGTATGGGAGTGTCTACTGTAGTCCCTATCTGTATTTCCTGTGTTATGCCTTACGCAGCTGTGTAATTCCACCAGGTTTCCAGTTATAGGTGCCATCTTGGTCGTACACTTGTCCATCCATGGGAATTGCCTACTGGACACTGATATAGGGCTGAACACATTTCACACCTGCTTTTAGCATTACCCAGTGGATGCTTTGCATCCTTAGTGAGGACTAAGGCACGTGCTATACCCACAGCCCTCCCGAGGCGGGACAGCGGATTATCTGCCAAACAACACGAGCCCCATTTTGCATACCCAGGATCCCATGGCTGCAACCCCCACGGTACCCATTACACATCCTTCATGTGTGCGGGACTGGGATGTGGGCGCACTTCTATGGACCACGACAATCTGGGGATTTCTGTTCATATGTCCTGCATTTCATGGACAGTTATCATCAACCTTAAACACGCTGGTGGTGCATATGTCTAGCTGTGCGTAGTCACGGCTGTCACTCTGTCTGGAGTCGATCACAGCTGGTTGATATTGCGAATGGAACAATTTTGGAGTCCTACAATGGACACCGATGTGCATATGTAAAGTGTAGAGCGTGTTGGACTGTCACCATCTGGCCAGTGGTTTTGACTGCGCTGTATGTTCTCCAATCGCGGATGTCTGCTTGACTACCCATATTATGTATTACTTGGCCTATCTATATCCACGTGCCAGTAAGCGGAAATACAGCAAACCTTGCGTCCTGCCCATCTTCATAAAGACATTATTGAACATATATCGGCCAAAACAGACAATGACAAAAGCGATACACTCCACAGTCAAAGATACTGAGCTCTTTCACCTACTAACATGGGGCATCGTCGAGATCTGAAATACATTACATAGTCGTCCCTTATACACTTCCTTCAGAGTCAGTTTAAAGTCAATTAATCAATAAACCTGCTCATAGTTAAGTGGACAGTGCTCCAAGTCTTGATGATAGCGTGACATATACAAATCAGTGTTGCATACATTACTTAATGGAAACAATACGACAACAATGTGTTAATATAAATACAATATTGGTCAATACAATCAGTATATTGAAACATAGTTGATAATTGTTGTGAGTAAACCTTAGAATGTAGTGTGTTGATCAGGATATTTTATATCAATGTGTATAATTGTAGCATTACGATTCCAAAGCATGGAATCAATAAGTACAATTTAAGCATATATTTTACAATTATGAATGTAAATGAGTGGAGGACACATCCTTAACCTTCCCTGCTTGAGTGGATCACACACGCACTTTCGCATTTCCTAATTGTGGGTTCTGGCGCGCACATGCATATCCGTATTCTGTTTATATATGTTTACTGGGTCTGTGTGGTTACGTGGTGTGTGTTAGTTGTGACTATTCGGTAACATGTCTCTGATCCGGTTGACGGGCGTGTGCAGAACGCACTTACAACTTTATACATGTAACAGTCTTTGCAGCATGGGCGCATTACGTACCGTTCACATCTATATGTTCTATAGTCGTAATTCAAGCGTGACTGCATTCCGTTTGCGGTTACTGTGACCACTACCGTTAGCTGTTCGGTGTCATTAATATGCATACCCATGGTACTTAGCTACATTTACATATCCCCCGCACTCACGCCGCGTCACAGGCATCCATTCTCCTGCTGGGAAAGGTGCGGTACTGCATGTTAAACATTCCTTATTCCCTCTCGCTCATGGCCCAGGATGCATATGTCGTGACCGCAGGGATGTTCAGATCACAGGTGCTTATATCCCCTCGCATACAGGCCTTGATTGTCAGGGTGTTCCTGTGGTGCTTTGGGTTTGGTCTTGTCCGCCCAGTGTACGGAACTGCCCTGACCGTGTCTGAATGTTAGATGAGTCACATGGGCGCGGTTTGTCCGTGTCTATGATACCATGTCACCCCAATTATTCATAACCGTGTGCTTATTGGCGGTGTACCCGTTGTAGATCTTGTTATACTAATTGCACACGGTCTGGTCGAGCGGACCTATTTCCATTACTAACCCTCGGTATGTATGACCTGTGTCGCAATATTACATGGGTTTACCATTGCGTGGCGGCTTTCACTGAGCCACAGACATGTCCGTTGCTTGGTTTGGGCGGTTCCGCTCTGCTACACACATTTAACATGGCGGAACAGGTTGAACAGCTCAGCCACGGGACATCGGGCTCTCCGTCGCTGTTTAGTATTGAATCGCTATGTTGAGTTTGTTTCACAAAGCGAGACAGTGTCGACATTAGTAGCGGACATCTCGCGATGCGTCCGCACCGCCCGGGGTGCCGTATGTCTGCGTTTGGCGGCGGACAGGCATTATGCTGTGCCATTATGTCTGGGAATATATGGTTTCTTGCCATAGATGATATGGCATACTAGCAATGACCCGCGTCTAGGTGTGGGTACTGCTGTATTACCCACAGGAAGAGTGGCCTTAGGTTAAGTGGTGCCCTAGGCAGAAGGACTCCATGTTGCCACCGCCACATCACCGCTACCCCCTCCTGGTCTACCTACACCAAATAAAGTCTGGAAAGGTGCCCGAGTAGAGCAGCGCCCTAGGCAGCTGCCTAGTTGGCCTATGCATAAGGCTGGCTATGTGTGTGGTCCCTCGGGCATCGGACTCGGGAGCAGCGCCCGTCTGCCGTGGGTATGTCCAGCATTACCCACATCCGGCCGTGGTTTATTGCTATGATGTTCCATGTGTACAGTGGTGCGGTTACCATACATATGCCTTTCTCAAAAGCCGATTTCACACTTCTGAACACTACTGTGGTCTCCTTTAAGGCCCCTGAGCCAGTGGTGAACATTACTCAAACCGCTGAATCACGTACATATGCCTTCCACCAGCACCTACAGGACTGCATGGATCAGGCAATCCCATACAAAACTGTGACTCTTTGTACCAAAGACAAGCATCCAGTCTGGTGGACCCCAGCCATGAACAAGCTCTACAATGACAGGAGGTAGCTACTACAAGTTAAAGCGGAATACTTGTAAGGTAACACACCCTTGCTCATTATATGTGAAGAACTACAAGCTGTCATGAAATCATCCAGGGAAATTCAACAGAGAAATTAACAAGGACTCAACAGACAATCATAAGGCCTTCTTTAGCTATGTTGGACACCTGGGAGGACACTCCCAGATATGCTCAGACTGGGTTCAGAATGATGTGAAGATGACTGAACCTACACACATTGCCAACATACTGGCTGACAGGTTCAGTGCTAACATTTCCCCCTCCCCCCATGGAGAGATATCTATACCAGAGAATTGTAGATCCTGGAACATCTGTGATGCACAGGTGGGAAATGCTGTCTCCAAGGCAGTAAACACAGCATCCATGGGACCAGATGGTGTCCCAGCTGTGTACTCCATGAACTCTATGGGGAATTAAACCCACACTTAGGACAGCTGTTTAATCTTAGCCTCACCTCAGGATCACGTGCCAAGTAGTAGCACAAGGCGACTGTAGTCACACTTCACAAGGATGGTGCCTCCACTGACCCTGGTTATTACCATCCCATTAGCTTGACAAGCCTTATCTGCAAAGCCATGGAGAAGGATCATAATGGAACTCATAGATAAAGACATAGGGGACTTGCATACTTTGGATCCAACCCAGTTTGGCTTGGTCAAAGTCAGATCATGCCTTTTACATGTGTTTGACTTTGTAGGATCAGTCACCAAGGCCATTGATGAGGGTAAAGCAGTCCATACAGCCTACCTCAACCTGGCAAAGGCCTTCGACACAATACCCCTCGGGTATCATTGATAAACCCATCATCTTGAACGTAAATCCATACATCGCCATATGGGTTGCAAACTGGCTAAGTCACGGAACCCACACGGTCATAGTTGCTGGCGCCATGTCATACTCACAGCCAGTCACAGGTGGTGTCCCATGGGGCTCAGTCCTGGGTCCACTATTTTTCAGCATCTACATTTCCAAAGTACAAGCAAACACAGGAGGGTTATGGCTGACAATGTTTGCAGATGACTGCAAACTGGGTGCCATAGTCGGACACACATCTGACACAGATATCCTTCAGGAGGGCCTCACAGATGTGGATAAGTGGTGCCAGAGACATGGCCTACAGCTAAATGCCAGGAAATGCATAGTCATACCCTTCGGGAAGAACAAGGTTACCCCTAGCTACCATATAGGTGGCAATCCACTGAGCACAGAGGGAGTTACCAGGGATCTGGGGACCGGGTTGTTGTTAACCGTTAGATTCGACACACACGTTGCTAACGTAGTTAGGTAGACCTTCAACATTGCCCACATCATCATGAAGGGATTCACATCTAGATCAGGGAGGTCATTGTCCCCTTGTACTCATCACTCATTAGACCTATGATTGGGTACAATGCCCGTTCAGAATGTATCTGACCCGACACCTGCAGCAGCTGGACAGGCCCCAACAGTTCATCGACAAACAGATGCAGGGTCTCAGGAATATGTGTTATGCTGACCGACTGAAAGAATTCCAGCTGTATACAGTCGCATACCACTTGCCCAGAGGTGACCTGTGCCTGGCATACAAGGCCATGTCGAACCCAGATCTGATGACTATGCTTCACCTAAAGAATTTAGATCCCTCAGAACCACAAGGGCAGGTGGCGTACACCTTCACACTGTCATTAATAGAACGTGCTGGTGGGACAGATTCATCACCCAGACACTCACTATGCTGTGGAACAACATCCCAGTACATGTGAGGCCAAGCACCTCGCTGGCCTTGTGTTAGTATTTTGACAAGGATGTCTGAATTGATTTCTTTAACTAACCTTCTAAATGAATATTTACTTTACCACATTGTGAATCTTTACATTTCGTTGGTCTATTTTACATTAGTCATAATCATACGGTTTATCTCTATATATTATGGTTCATTTATATTACTAGGTGTCTGTAGTTCTTTTAATATATTGGCACAATCCGTAGAACATATATATGTAGCTTAAACAGTCAGACATTTGGAAAACATTATGTTGGTTCTTCTTTCATATATATACATATATTTCTATTTTTCTATGAAGAATGTACCTTAGAAGCAATGTCTGATGTACTCACTGTGTGGAATCTGTAACCCAAGTAAAGTTTGTTTGCTTGTTTGCCTTTAAGGCATTTAATTAATACTTAGCACATCTAATTTAATGACCAATTAAGGGTTTTAAATGTAGTAGGTTGGACTGCATTGTATGTATTCTGAATAAGTCTGCTTATGAAGCAGACGAAAAGAGCTTCAATAAACTATGGTGACTGCATTTAATTCCTGGTGGGCTCTGAGTGGTCGCTGACGGTGTCTACAGTACCTCGTCTTTGCTTTGGACTTCTTCAGCTGGTTGTCTGTGTTTTTTGTATGGGGAATGTCAAGTGTAGTCCCTATGTGTATTACCTGTGTAATGCCTTACTGCGGCAGTGTAATTCCACTGGGTTTGCAGTTATGGGTGCCATCTTGGTCATACGCTTGTCCATCCATGTGAATTGCCTACTGGACACTGGTATAGGGCTGTACACATTTCACACCAGCATTTAGCATTCTACGGTGGATGCTTTGCATTAGTAGTGGTGAGTAAGGCAGGTACTATGCACACATCCCTCCCACGGGGCAGGACAACGGATTATCTGCCAGACAACACAAAGCCCCATTTCTGCATACCCAAGATCCCATGGCTGCAACCCTCGACAGTACCCATTACACATCCTTCATGCGTGCGGGACTGGGATGTGGACGCAAATGTATGGACACGTCGATCTGGGTATTTCTGTTCATATGTCCTGCGTTTCATGAACACTTGTCATCAACCTTAAACACGCTGGTGGTGCATATGTCTAACTGTGCCGTAGCCATGGCTATAGCATCGTCTGTTGTTCATGCAGGAAGCTGGAGTGAGTTATGTGAAAAGGTATTTTAGGGTCCTTCAATGGACACCAATGTGCATATGTAAAGTTAGATGTTGCTGGACTGTGTCCAACTGGCCAGTGCTTTTGACTGCTGCTGTATGTTCCCCAATCGCGGATGTCTGTTTGACTACCCATTCTCCGTGGTGCTACGTAACCAGGTGATTTACAGCTGTGAACAGATGGTGTACATCCAAAGATGCAGGTTAGCAACTGCTTCAAATAAAACTCAGACGTCCCAATAGGACATATCCGTCACTGTAATTTCAACATAACACCACCGGAACATGTAGATCCCCTATGTCTTCATTGAAGCATGTTTTCTTCATAGGTGGGAATGCCATAGTTTACATATCCCAGTTGACGTTGTTGGTGTGCCATTACTTTGTGTTGCACAGGTCGCCCATCTGTTCCACAGTATGGTAGCGAGTGCTCCCCCATTGTGTTGCTGGCAGATTGAGTGCTGTGTACGCCGGTGTTTGCATGGCGGTCCAACTTTGTATGTGGAATGTCAACTGTAGTCCCTATGTGTATTTCCTGTGTTATGCCTTACTGCGGCTGTGTAATTTCCCCGGGTTTGCAGTTGTGGGTGCCATCTTGGCCATACGGTTGTCCATCCATGACAATTGCCTACTGGACACTAGTATAGGGCTGTACACATTTCACACCTGCATTTAGCATTCTCCGGTGGATGGTTTGCATTATTAGCGGAGAGTAAGGCAGGTGCTACGCACATCCCTCCCACGGGGCGGGACAAAGGATTGCCTGCGAAACAACACCGAGCCCAGAGTCTACATACCCAGAATCCCTTGACTGCAACAATCGACAGTACCCATTACACATCCTTCATGTGTGCGGGACTGTGATGTGGGCGCAGTTCTATGGACCCGGTACCCTGGGTATTTCTGTGCATCTGTGCTGCATTTCATGGACAGCTATCATCAACATTAAACACGCTTGCGGTGCATATGTGTACCTGTGACGACAATGAGTTCACGTAGGTGATGAAATAAGGCATCATTCTTGTCTTTAGACAATTTTGGGTCCTACAATGGACACCACTGTGCATATGTAAAGTGTAGAGCTTGTCGGACTGTGTCCTTGTGAGCAGTGGGTTTCACTGATGCTGTGTGTTCAACAATCGCGGATGTCTGCTTGACTACCCATACTGTGTAGTGGTACAGGAACCATGTTTTCCGACACCAGAACCCAATGGTGTACATCCAATGTTGCAGGTTAACAACCACTTTAATACCCAGAGGTCACGATTGGGAGATATTGCCACTTTATTATCGGAACAACACCTCCAGACTGTGTAAATCACGGGAACTTTAGGCCAGTCTTACCGGCCATTTGCAATTGTAATTAGCAGACACGTGTCAATACATGTATGATAAGACATATTGTCATGCAGAAGTTAATCTATGTTATTTGGACATTGGCTTCTGCTATTGGCATCCGTTGCTGTGAGTGTTGCCAGTTACCATACACATTGCTTGCTCAGAGGCAGACTACACAATTCTGCACACTACTGTGGTCTCCTTTAAGGACCCTGAGCCAGTGGTCGACAGTACTGCAGCCACTGCATCAATCACATTTGCCATCTACCAGTACCTACAGGACTGCATGAACCAGGCATTCACTTACCCAACTGTGGTTCATTGTACCAATGCCAAGCATCCAGTGTGGTGTACCCCAGCCATACACAGGATGTACAACATGAGGAGGTGGCTACTACAAGGTGGAGCAGACACCTTGTGAGGTATGACACCCTTGGTCATCATATGTGTAGAGTTACACACTGTCATGCCATGGTCCAGGGCACATTCCACAGATATACCTACATGGACCTGGCTGACAATCATACCACCTTCAGTTGCTATGCTCAACACCTGGGAGGTCACTCCCACATATGCTCTGACTGGGTTCACAAAGAGGTGGAGTTTACTCAACATACACACATTGCCAACATACAGGCTGACAAGTCCAGTGAGGACATCTCCACACCCTCCCCCACACATGAGGAGATGTCTGTACCAGCGGTTTGTGGTCACCAAATGTTCTGTGACACACAGGTGGGACATGCTCTCTCCAGGGTAGTGGACATAGCATCCATGAGACCAGCTGGTGACCCCACTGTGTACTCCACTATCTCATTGAGGAATTAGACCCACAGTTAGGACAGCTATTTCTTTGTAGCCTCACCTCAGGTAAGGTACCCAGGTTGTGTCGCATGGCAACGGTTGTTCCACGTCACAGGGCCAATGCCTCCACTGAGCCTGGTTATTACTGTCCCATTACCATGAGGAGACCTATCTGCAAAGGCATGGGGAGGGATCATACTGCGGCTCGTACATGAATGCATAGGGGACATACATACTTTGCATCCAACATGGTTTGTCTTGTTCAGGGGCGGTTCATGCCTTTAAAGCATGGTTGACATTTCCGGGACAGTCACCGTGGCCATTGATGGGGGTGTTGCAGTCCATACAGCCTACCTCGACCTGGCAAAGGCCTTCACCACATTACCCCCCCTCAGGTATCGTTGATAAACCCATTGGCTGGGATGTGAACACGTACATCACAGAATGTGTTGTAAACTGTCTATGTGACACAACCCACACGGTCATACTTGCTGGCAGCATGTCAGACCTACTGCCTGTCGCATGTGGTGTCCCATGGGGCCCTTCCGTGGGTCCACTCCTGTCATACATCTACATTTCCACGGTACAGGCACACACAGGGGTGTTATGGGCAACATTGTTTGTAGATGACTGCAAAACAGGTGCCATAGTGGGACGGACATCTGACACAGATATCCTCTGCAGGGGCCTCCCAGATATGCATATCTGCTGTCAGGGACATGGCCCACAGCTAAATGCTAAGTAATGCAACATCATACCTGTCGAGAAGTACTAGGTCACCCCTGTCCAGCATATAGGTGGCTGTCCACTCAGCACAGGGGTGATTACCAGGGATCAGGGGACAGAGTTTGTCGGTCACCATTCATTCAACACACACGTTGCTATCGTGGTTCTGTGGGACTTCTACATTGCCCACCTGTTTGTGCAGGGATTCACATCTACATCAGGCTAGGTCATTGTCTCCTTGTACCCATTACGTGTTACACCTATGATTTACTACATTGCCCCATTCAGACTGTATCTGACCATACACCTACAGCAGCTGGGAAGCCCTCATAGGTTAATTGTCGTACAGATGCAGGATGACATCATTTTGTGTAATGCTGCCCCACTTGTAGGACCCTGCCCCATTAAGTCACATACCTGCTGTTTAGTGTTGACCTGTGCCTGACATACGAGGCCATGTCAACCCATATGTCATGTGTATGCTTCACCTACTGTATCTGCATCCCTCAGAACCACTAGGGCAGGTGACATGAACCTTGTCACGGTCATTAATGGGATGTGTTTGAGTGACACATATATCACCCAGACACTCACAATGCTGTGGATCTACATCACAGTACATGTGAGACAGAGATCCTTCATAGCCTTGTTGCGGGTATGTTGTCCATTGGATGGAGAATTGCAGGTATAGGCCAGGGATTACATCATTATCACTGCTTGACGGAGGTACAGCAATATCATGAGTATTTTATCTGAAGCACAGAAGGTTGCCAAAGTCATCCTAACTATGGTGTAGTGTTATGGCTGAACCTGGGACGATGGCCTACCCTGTACCTATGGACCTATGAACCTATATTCATAGTTTGTCACATTTACACTTGTCTATCCCCTATCCTCTTTATCCAGTGTATATTTCTGTGGCACATGATTGTCCTCTGTATTACATGCAGGTATGCTGTGTACAGTGCATATATGTCACAGTTGATGACAGTGTATCTGTGTCCCTAACACTGTGATACTGAGGACTACCACACATCCTTCACAACATTACATGCATATGTTCTTTCTATTCTTCTTTGGCCTATGGGGGGGTGTTAAGGCAAACATTACACAAGTCCCTGTTTGTGCATGCTTCATGTTGGTGTCTGACCAGGCTCCATTGCAGTCGTGTGTTGGACGGTAGTGTTTCTGTGTGTTTGCCGGTACATCTGTGGGAGGTGTGGTTGGCACATGTTCCTCTTTGCAGGGACACCCATCCTGGGGTTTGTGTCATGCATCTGCACTTGGCATGTGCCATATGTCCTGTACTATTCCCACAGTCGTGTATGATTTCATGCACTACTACTGCGTGTTACTGGCTGTTTGTATGTGGTACACATGGACATTGTGATGTTTGGCTTGACCTATTCCCATGCTAGAACATACACATCTGTCAATTACGTTGTTTAAATCAAACTGTAACACTCATTCGTCTTTTCAAACTGACAGTCAATAACACAGGAAGCTGAGATTAATAACGTTTTACTACTGTGCAGCAGGAGGCAAAGAACTATGCAGTACAAGTTTAGACTTTTGTTTTACTCTATACATGTTACAGCTGTATGAGCATTGTGTATACTATCATCTTATGCACACATTAATGATGTGGTCAGTCACAGGGCATTTACATCACTATAGTCCACAAGATTGTATTCCTACAACAGTGCTAAGGTAATGCTTATTAAATGTTTCCCCATGAGGATAGCACAGCCTTGCGAGCCACATAGTCAATTAGAATGTACTTTGGTAAATTCTGCTCTGTCACGGTTCCAACACTGTTCAGATCCGGTCATTACTCCATTTCCTACTAGGTTCCTTTGTCTCTGTGGAGAGCAGCTGTACTCTGTGTTAGATAGAGCTCACAAGCCTATCCTCCTCAGTGGAAGGATGACAGATATACCTGTACATACATTTATTATTCTCTAACCGAGCAGATGACTAATGCTGAATGACATACACCTGCTGCACTGGTTACTGCCAGGGTCAGACTTCCATCACACTACAGCTTTGCTTCACCAATTACATGCATGATCAGTTCTACTGCCATATTGTACGGTACAATTCAATGCATTATATAGTATTTCGAGTCTAAACTTGCACTTCATATGTGTTTCTATATATATTTCTCGGACAACATCCATCCGGCCATATGCATGTTGTTCCGTCCTTTACCTTGACCATGTGTATTTGGCCGTCCGGCAACGCTACTCTCCACATGTGATGTCCCACCTTCCCCTTCTTTGCCTTTAGCACCCTGTTAGGACGTCCTGTTTGGTAGACACGTGTTCCGCTATATGTGTTCGACTTCTCTGCATAGCTAATCATCGATGCAGTGGTTCAACAACCCGACTTGTCCACATGTGTACAGTTATGTGCACCGTGTCGTATGCAAACCTATATGGTGTGGACGGGTATATACCACATGTGGGATGTTCACATTCTGCAGACACATTCACATGCAGCCATTTCCATATCTGTACCTGAGGTGGGTTGGTGACATGTGGGGTACATATTTGCCCGCGTGGCACTGCCTAACACAAACATCTTACCACATTTCAGGTATGCACATTGTGTGTAGGTGTATAGCTGCACACGGATGCTAGCAGGTTTGGGTGCACAGGTGTACATGGGTGGGACTTACATGCTACAATGAGGCTATTGTGTATTACATCTGAATGCATGGGTTCTGCTTCTGGATATTACACTTCAACATACGCCATCCAGTGTATGCGACGGAGACGTTGCTGGGTGTGGGATATGCTACTATGCACATGTTTGCCTGTGTTTAAGGTATCTTGGTTCCTTCCTGTTGTTATGTCAACACAGCTACCCGGCTATGTACTGTCACTACTGCTTGTGACCATTATGGTTGGCACCTTTTCCAATGACCATAGTGGGACATGTTTTGTGGGAACATCGGATTTTGCAGGACAACACATACCCACAGTAAGTGGAGTTGACAGGACTTTACATGTTTGCCATAATATACGCTTATTCTGTTAGCATTTGGGTTCCTTATTCAGTTTCTTATGCCATGTATGTGTTTCATATACAAATTATATGTTTTATGCTACTATTACATGTATATTGCGGGAATATTTTTGGCAGGGAATCTCAGGTCATTTTCCACTTTTCGATTTTGCAGGGACACAACTGTCCAATGAGGGACTGTCCATGGCACATTGGGACAGCTGGTAACCCTGGTGACCATGCCCATGTCGCTACTGGGGTTGCCACCTTTTCCAGTTGCCAAGGTGGGATATTTCCGGGACTCACATCTGAGTTTACAGGCCGACACATACACACGGTCACTATATAGCATAGAACTTCACTTGTTTGCCTAAATAAAAGCTTATTGTTATGGCAGTTTGGTTGCTTATTCTGTTTCTTGTGTCATTTAGGTATTTCAGTTACAGAAATAACCAATTCATGCTACCATTACATTAAATACGGGATATCATTATGTCCTACAATCTTAGCACATTTGCCATTTTTAATATTTTTTTCCGGGACACAACTGCCCATAGAGGGACTGCCCCTCGCAAAGTGGGACAGGTGGTGACCTTAGTCGCTACTCCTATGTCGGTGCGGCGCGCTGACATGCTGCTGTACACCTTCTCTGAGTATAACCACTGACGGTGCATTGCGGAACAAACGCGGTCTCATGCGTATCCTTTGCTCCTTGGACGGGTACACTTAAGCCTTCATGGGTTGTATTTGCTTCTCCGTTTAGTTGGGACGGGTACTATGTTGCAGACTCTACGTGCGTTTCATTCTGCACGGGCCCTGGCTGCTGCCATTACTATTATGGGCGGACCGTGGCAGTCAGCACATTAGGTTGCTCACTGCATGCCGGCTTAGCCACGCCTCCGGACGCATCCTACTTGGGCTCACTCACATACACTACGCACGTGTCTGTGGTTGCGGTGCACTCTCATTAATATGCATATGGCGCTACTACGCCGGCTATTCACTGCACCACCGGCGCAGCCCTTACGCCGGCCTTGCGCCGAGCTTCATGAATCCCGGGGAAAGTTCTTCAAAGTTTGCTTTAGTCAAAGTAACTATTGCTTTTAAATGTTAAGTACTGAATTTTTATATGTCGTCTTTTTAAATGAAAGTCCAGTCATGTGACCTTTTAGGAGGGGTATTTAAAGATGGTAAATGATGTCCGATTTTATATGAAGAAGTTCATTCAAAAGTGGTGGATGAAAAGTGCTTCATTAAACAGTATTTGATTTATTTTTGGAAGTTTGCTGTATTTCCTATTTGCAGTACTTTTTAACTTTCTAAGTTTATAAGAACAATATTTAAATATGTCCCTATTTTTGGGCCTTTGTCCCCCCATTTTGTCGAGGTTTGTCCAGATTTCTTGCACTAATAGGCTGAGAGGTTTATAGCATATTGTCTCCCTTAATTGCTATTTTTAGACTTCACAGAATCTGCCTCTCACACTATCACAGTTGCACTTTTTTTTAAGAGTAATTGAGAACTTAAATGACTCTAACTTTAACACATCTGCATCATCAGCTGTCTAGACTGTTCAATTTGCTATTAAAATAAACAGAAGCTGGCTTGAGTGACAGCTGATGCAGTGGCTCACCTACCTCCAATATGAAGAATGTTTTTTTTTTCTTACCAGTCCCCCCCAATCGAAAACAATCCTGTTACACTGCACCTGTTTTTTTCGTGAGTGGGACAAATTGGCATGGAAGAAAGACTGCATTTACTGCTACTTTTTTTTTCTTTTTTTTACAGGCAATAATCAATTGTTTTACAAATAAATATAGTATATTACAAAGTCTTTTAACTATATTATTAAAAATAATGCCATCCATATTGCCAAAATTAAGTCTTGGACATTTTTCATCTGACTATATTACTGATAGTTCACAATTCTTCATCTGCAGTATCCAGTTCCTAAAGATCAGGTAGCGGCTAAACCAAATTCATGCATTTCATTTTGCTGACTACTGATAGAGATTCTATCTCTCTTCCAATTTTCTTTCTGAAAACAAATGGCTTACATGACAGTCTTTTAGTGTACCCTTCCAGTGTTCACTGCATGCTGTAAGGGCTCGGTTTTTACAATACCACCACAATTCATTGCGCCTTTTTTTAGTTAGGAAAACTGTATTTCTCTTAGTAATGGTTAAAGGTAAAAAAAATCATTTAAGCCTCCAAGAAAAAGACTTTGAACATAGCTGAATATATAGTTTTAAACTTAAACCCTTTTCTCTGCATAGCTTCATAGTACAGATAAACTGGCTTCTTTTTTCTAGTCAGAACTGAATAGTCGTTGTCGACATATATTCTAGATTCATCTTTTTTCAAGTGCTTTTCTGCTTATCAGAGTTTATTGATGCTTTGTTCCTTTTTTAGTATGTTTGAAATATAATCAGTCCTAGTCTGACACCTTTCTCTCTCTCATCAATCGGTTTGGAATGAGCACTCTGTATGCCATTTCTAATAATATATTCTGCATTGGCATGCCAGTCCATTAATGAATGTTATTTTATGCAATTTAGACAATAAATATCTTAAGCTTTCCCTCCCAGATTTATGCTACAGTTTGGTCAGCTTTTCAATGAACTCCTCTTGCTTTACCTCAAACACTGTCATTTTTTTCTGGTCATGCTAATCCCTTCTTTCTGATTAGCCTGGACAGCATCTAAGTGCATACACAGCATTTCTTCAATTTTTTTCTAACTTATTATTTGTTGTAATGTCATCTAATGTTCCACTAGTTTTAAAAACTTCATTGTACATTTTGACTATTTTCTCCTGCATAGCTGCAGAATCCATTGCATGGCTATTATAGTTTCATAGGTGTTTACTAGGTTTACAACCAGAAGGGCCTTTTTAAGCCTAGCCATGCATCCCAAATCTCTGACAAGTTCTGATACCATTGATAAGTGTAAGCACGGGCCTGGGAGATGAACCATTTACAGGATATCTCTGTCCATTAGAGACATAGGTGCCAAACCAGGGATGAATTTCTGGTTTCCCATCCAATTGTCCAAGTTGCACTTGAACTGGGTTAGGGAGGAACTCTGTTTAACATGGATGGGGAGCCTGTTCCATAGATAGGGTTGTCTTTGGGATATATACTTGTCTCTCTAGCAGATCCTATTTATATCACAGGCAATGTTTAAGTCTTTAATTCTGGTGCAGTTTGTTTTGTGGATATGCAGGAGGTCCATCAGAGTAGGGTCTGACAATGCCCTGTATGCCAGGCATAGATCTCCCCTCAAAAGCCTGTAGGAGACAGAATACAGGGATAGGGCTTTGAGGCAGTCTGCACAGGACATTTTACTTGTGCCTTGTATTCTTTTAGTGAGGAACCTTTGTGGACTTTACAATTGTTAGATATGCCTGGTCAGGTACATACCAAACAGGGCATTGCGCTCAATGATAGGTCTGATAAATGTTGAATATAGTGGAACAATGACTTCCTTGGACTTTGATGCCATACCTTTGTTGATAAGTTGCACAACATAGAATGATTTCCTCACCACCGTAGACATGTGATGGTCAAAGGCTAGATTACTATCTATGTGTGTCTCTTAAGTTCCTGACTACTGGGTCAGCTCTAATGGGGTGTGTTGTTAATATGATATTAACCAGGGATGGATGACTTCCCAAAGGATACTATTATGCATTTCTTGGCTTTTAGTTTTAGTCCATGGCTCTGACACCAGTTGTTTGTGTGTGTCAGCCCATCCTGGAGAACATTTGTGTCAGTATGAGATTCAATCACAGCTCCTAATTTGCAATCATCTGCAAATTTAGTCAGCCAGAGATCACTGACATTGGCCTTGACTTCTGAGAAGTAAATGCCAAAGAGGAGTGGTCCAAGGACTGATACCTGAGAGACTCTACTTGTGACTATTCTAGGCTGACTGCTTCGTTTTCAGTTCTACCATGTGGTCTGGTGTAACAGAAACGTTTTGGAAAACTTTCATTGTCTGGAACTGCTTTTTCCTTAGATTTCTCATTCTGTTTGACATCTAATCTCTTTTTCAGCCTGTAAGATATGAAATACACTATTTATATATTGTTTACTGGCTTTTTATTAAGATTTATTGATCAGTGAAGGAACATTTATAATAAACTGCTAAGGAAAGTTTATAATAACCTGCTTTACTCAAATGGTACCATACTGGAAGTCAAAAAAATGTGTTGAAGCCTGAAACGATTAGTGATTCAAACTCAGCAGAAATCATATAATTGAGTTAATCCTTCCACTGTGACCTTTACACCACATATCTCCCACATTTACCACCAGAGGTTGCAGTATCATCATTTTCATGTGCTCACTGGCACATATTTACATCTTGGCACTACACTGAAAGCTAAAGTAAGTACTACAATGCATTTCAGTGCAATTCCCTGTTTTGGCCGTAGTCTAAAGATGTTTTGAAAATACCTGAGACTGTGCAATTTTCAAAATTTCTGCAATGTTGATATTTTTCTGTCAGGTTCTCTACATAATGCCATGAAACCCGTAATATTTATGCTTGAAACTGAGGCACAAATGTACTTACCTCAGAAAATTTCTTAACCTTTAGTGTTGAAATCTTGGTATTTGTTGTTGAGACTACTATATGTAAAATGCAGTGCAAACACATTCTGCTTATGTAAGCCACATGGAGTAAACATATTACATATATATGGATGACCCACTGCAATAATATACTTTGGGGGTCTGCATGATGCAGTCATTACTACAAGCAAGAACCTTTTAAGGTATTTACACTGTTGCATACTAAATAAAGATTCTGAACACCTTAAATAATTTATCAGCTTTAGTTAGCAACCTAAATTTAAAATCGTCCCAGTAATAAATTAGTGCTCATTGTTTAGTACTTGGGAAACGTCAACATGCAGCCTTGGAAGACATGCAGACTCAACACAGAAGCCATTCCAGCTGGGAATCAAAGCTAAGAACCTCTTCTTGTGATACACTACTGGATGTGTGTGTGTGTGTGTGTGTGTGTGTGTGTGTGTGTGTGTGTGTGTGTGTGTGTGTGTGAGTGTGTGTGTGTGTGTGTGTGTGTGTGTGTGGGTGTATATATATATATATATATATATATATATATATATATATATATATATATATATATATTAGATAGGAGCTTCAAAAATATTTTTTGTATTTTCTGATCCTGGGAGTCGCCATTTTGACTGGCAACCTTCCACGGTTTTAGATGTTTTGGTTTTGAATAACCAAACATCAATTAAACAGAACAGGATTAATCACAGTACACCACTTCAAGTATGCAGTTATATTTATCCTAACCCCCTTTTAATAACTCACACCAATACCAAAAGTTAGTTGACGACCTTTATTAATATAACCAATTATTAACTTTATTCACCTAAAACAATGAATAACTGGAAACTTCACATTCTTTCAAACAACCGCAGCGTATCCTTTCACCCTGGCTGAGTCGTTCATCAGGGCAGCATACCCACTCATCCTGTTCAATCATCCATCAGGGCAGCGTACCTACTCACCCTGACCAAACCTTAAATGGGCAGCATACGTGCTCACCCCTTTCAAATTAAGCAGCGTCCACTGACTCACTTGATCCCCAAACTCAATGCCATCAACACCCTTACCTATAGGGGGAACAGAAGAGGATAATCATTTCCCTCTTCTCTGCCCACCAGCCTGCTCCCAGGCTGTTCCTCCTCTTATCCCATAACCTTCACCATAACCTCTGGAAACAGTTTTAAGTGAACATTAAACAAATCCAAGCCCACGTCACTGAAATGCACCCCATCCGATCGAAACCAAACAACATTACTATCTTTGAAATCCCTATATTGTATAGCATACATGCCTAAATCCCCCAATTGCTTACCCAACCTCTGATTAACAAACCTCTGAACCCTCCCAATAGCCCGATAACAGATCGCATTCCTCCACGTCAAATGTGGAACTGTCTCTAACTATGCTATACACATACCAGGGCACAAAGTCTGCAACCTAAACACATCCTCTGCTATAATATCCACCAACTGCTTCTTTGAAATGATTCCCAGATCATTATCCTCCAAATACACCACTAATATTTCAAATAACCTATCTCTCAACCTTACCACTTCAAACTCATGCATCAGTTGCTCCAACCTAAGCCCTCTAACCCCATGACAAGTAACTGTCCAACCTAACTGAAGCAAACCCAAATTCTGTTCATCCACCTTAACCGCTGCCCATTTCCCTGCCCAATGGATGTAAGAATGACCCAGAAAGACAATTTGCTTTCCTAGAAGAGAAAAAAAGAAAATTAATAACATATACAGTGCAAACCTTATCTAATATATGATAAAAATGCATTAGAAGACCACCTCTCCATTCTTTTAATAACATCAGTGGAACTGCTGTCCGTACCAACGCGAAAGGAATGAGATGCAAATCTCTCCAATGGAAAGCCCATGCAACAAAAAACCCTCCTGACGACATGTACTAGCCGACCACTTGTCACCCTCCTGCCATCCACCGAACAGAAAACCAAGTCATACGGGCCCCCCACCTGAGTCTGCCTTAATTGCATAGCCCACCTTACTGGGCAAAGCCTAACATTCCTATCTTCTTTGAGCAATTATCGATGCACCTTTCCCTAACTGATCTGTCTTAGTCTTCCATAATACAATAATAACCACCCAGGGCCTATCATTACATCCCTCCAAAATAATGATCCTAACAGCTCAGATATACGGAATGCACCAAAATATAACCACACACACAATGTAATCCACATAATATAATCCGAGGAGTTACCTTCCAGTAAAGGTAAACCCTTTAGTAAAACTTTCAACAGCACCCTCATCAATAGCCATTGCATATCACAATCCTCCCCAGCCACTCTTCCCCATCCCTTCAACATACATACTTCATAAAGTCATGTAATCCCGATACCTGTGGAAATATGCTAATTGCAGCTAAATCCACCCTAACCATTTGTAAGGCTTTACCTAAACCCCAGGCTTGACCTAAATAACAAAGCAATAACTCCTCAGACCAAACCAACTTCATCTTCTGGCAATTGTAAAACAAACTGATCAAATTCACAAAGAGCCCTACCGTAAGCCTTCCTTGTAGACACTGCCCAAGACTGATGCACCAACCTCCTTGTTACCTTGACCCAAGGTTCAATACCTTCTCTAGCAAGGGTACCGGCACTTCCTCTGCCTCTGGTGCCAACAGCTGAAACCTGGGAAACTGAAATTTTGACAAGCTATTAGTAATGGTGTTACTCACCCCAGACACATGCACCCCTGTAAATGAAAAGTTAATTATCAAACTCTGTAAAACCAACTTACGCAAAACTAACAGTAGTAATTCTGACCTGGCCATCTTCATCTGTAACACCCACACCACTGCCATGTTACCTGAATGGAAAATTACCCACTTCTCCCACAAACGCTCCTTCCAAACTACCGAAGCTGCTCAAATTGGCATCAATTCTAGAAATACAACCTCTGTCCTGCCTTTCGCTGTTGGTTCAGTGAATTCTTTTTTTTTTGGATGTCACTTATTCTCCATGGTAGAGCTCCGACACTAACAAGGCAAAGCTCTCCAGTGCACCAAGGTAGAAATAACAGCTCAGCACCTCACAGCACATGGGCAGAGCCTCAGCCCAAAACCACCTTTAAACATGGGGTAGTGATGGAGAAACACCAAGGACCACGTGGAAGGCCCATCTCCCCCTCCCCTCAGGAGCTATGTACCATGCAGTCACCAGGAGCAGCTCTGGAAGCAAGGAGAACCACATAAGGTATGTCAGGGGATCAGGGTAAAATGCAGCAATTACCAGAGGAACCATCCTTTACTTAAAACACGAGCAAGATAGGAAACACACACACACATGCCCACCATTCTGCCCTACTCCCTCACCAGCACCTGTGACTAACAATGGGGCAATTCTTCACTCATCCTTCTAATGCCTACCCTCCACACATGCCCCATCTCCCCACTCCACTCATCTAGCAATGAAGGAGAAAAAAAATGAGTTAACCCATACAGTAATTACACTCCCCAGCCATCCTTACCAACCTGTCACTGATGCACACCATCCCACACACACATCATCCGAGGCCTACCTTCCACTGAAGTACCTACAGGTCATCCTGGGCGTGGGTTAGCTTCAACAACTCACGCCAAAATGTGACCCCACTTCCTCTGCTGCCAAACTATAAAAGCAAAGTCCCTCCCTAAACCTACATCACTTCCTCTAACTCCCCAAACCAATTAACCCCTTAATGCCCAGAACCCAGCTACCTATCTAGCCCACACCAAACCCCCCCACCCTCCCTCCTTCCCCATTCCTCCTATACTACCCCAATTCCCCCTCCCTTGTCCTCCAAAGAGAGTCCTGGACAAATTAGTTTGTCCTAAACCTCATTTGCCGTACCAGTTGTTACTGACATCACCAAAAATATGTTTTAGGAGTTCTTAGAAAGAGTCATCATCTTTTTCAAATGCCAAGGAGAGAGACATTTTTAACAGAAATGTAAGATTTTGCAGGATGAATTATAGTGACAACCAGTGCAAATACCTACACTTCAATTTTTTGGCAAAATAAATGCACTCGCTTGTAAAATTTGAGTTGTTTCTTTTGTTTCATTTACATTGCAGTATTTCAGAAAAAAAATTATATATTTTATGCAATTATTAGAGGAAACCTTTTTTTTTTTTTTTTTTGCAGGACACAAGTAAGCTAATAGGAACTGTCCTGCATAAAAGTCAGACGCTAACTGTTTTCTTAAAGATGCATAGACACAGTCTGCAAGTTTCACAAGAACTGAGTACCTTAGGTAAATTTAACTGAAAATGAGATATACTTTAATTTTCATTTCTTAAGAATAAATGTAACATGATTGGATGGCTGTTTACCTACTGGTGACAGACTGAACTCTCAAGCATCATTTGCCCAAAGTTTATCCCACCGAGGATTAGATTTACTCCACAGGAACTCACTGTCTGTGAGTTGTGCCAGCAGTGATGCCCTTCCCAGGGATTATGTGACTGTGGAGTTGGTATATATATATATATATATATATATATCTTCTTCTTCTTTCGGCTTTTCCCGGTTAGGGGTCGCCACAGCAGATCACCTGTCCGCTCATGATTGGCAGTAGAGTTTTTTACAGTGTCGAGTTGCCAGCCCGGCACCCAACCTTCCATGGAAGGCACACAAACACACACTCACACATAGGGCCAATTTAGAGTGTCCAATCCATCTACAGCATGTCTTTGGGATGTGGGAGGAAACCAGAGCACCCGGCAGAAACCCACGCGACCACAGAGAGGACATGCAGACTCCACACAGAAGGCACCCCAGCCGAGAATCGAACCAGAGAGCATCTTGCTGTGAGGCAACAACACTAACCGCTGCACCACCGTGTAGTTGAGGGGCTTGCCGGTCTTGTCAGGGATTGCAGTTTGAGGACACCTTGGCAAGTCTGAATTCATCTACTAATAGTGGAAACTTAAATGGCAGTATTTGATTTACTCTCCCTCAGAAAACAGGTTGAAGAACTGCTTGAGATTTATGCATTTTATTCTGATCGCCAAAGGTATTTTCTTTTGATGCTAGTGTATACATGCATACACCTACAAATGCACACACACACACACACACACACACACACACACACACACACACACACACACACACACATATACATTCTTTGTTTAAACTGTTATAAATATTCTTAATGTCATTATTATAGAGCATATTTTACTGTTTTGTTTATAAACTACTTTTTCCATGTTTATCCATTGCATAAAAAGCCTACAGAGCCAGCATTTTCATCTTTTCTCACTTTTCATAATATGTTCAGTTATTTTATTTTATTTTTTAATTTTGTTATTGCTTTTGATTTATCTATTTCTTTAGGAATTCTATTTAATCATCAGTCAACTATACTACAAAATAATACTTCGTCTGTCTCCCTTTAGATATCTAACATACTTACGCACTCTGCCATTTCTTCACTTGTGGCAGAACTCATTTGCTACTGCTACTCTCCCTCAAATTGCACAAACAGACACACACACACACACACACACACACACACACACACACACACACACACACACACACACACACACACACACACACACACACACACACACACACACACACACACACACACACACACACACACACAGACACACACACACACACACACACACACACACACACACACACACACACACACACACACACACACACACAAACACACAAATACCGGACTTCTGTTTTTCAGGTGTAGTATTTTGCTTTTTTCTTCTTTTGCATTGACTCTATGTGGATATTTTTAAGATATGTTTTTAAAATGACCATGCACATTACCCTACCAGACAATTCTTAAATGGATGCCCTATAATGTTTACTGTTTACTCTCCTGGAGAACTCAGTCTCTGTAAATGACCTGAAAACACAGAAGCAGGCCAAAGGAGGTAACTAAAATAGAGTCCTATGTCAGACGCCATCTGATAATGGACTATGAAGTTTAACTTGCCTGGCTATAAAAGACAGCCATTGAAATGCCAAGTTTTTCACATCACAAAGTCACGATTCTTCTCTTTATGGGAGCTTGAAGAGTTTCACATGCTTTGACTTTTAACTCAAGGATTGGTGTTAGCACTGAAAAGAATTTCCAGTGCAGTTTCTGTTAGCTTGCCAGCAGTGATGGGATGTATGTGTGTTAACTCAGAGACTACACCTCTCAAGTATCTTTTAGAGCTAGATATCTACTATACATCATATAAAACACAGCTTTATAATGAAAAGGAGGCTGTACATCAGATAGCTAATTCTAGATATTTTTCAATATTAGGCTTAATAGAGAAGTTAACATAGCTAGTAGTAATCTTAGCTCTATTTCCATAATTTCAGGTTGAAATGTGAAGTTTATCAGTCATTTGTGACCCGCAATTTACATTAAAAGACTGGCTTCACTGTCTGCACCCTGCTGTACATTCAGCTTAGCAGCTTTGGCATTTACTTTCTGAGGAAATACGTCAGCTGCCTTGCTTGCTGTAACACATTGGACCACTTCAAGGTCTTGTTGCGCTCCTGCCTGGATATGAATTTATCTCACCTCAGCTTTTATTATGATGTTTTACTTTAAATCACTTTACAGTCATTCTTTGATTCATTCTCCAGCTACCTCTTTTATCTGCAGCACAAGGCAAAATAGATAAAATTCAGACAGATATTAATAGCTAAAGTAAATACTTTAGAGAAAAATATACTTCACAAACCACAGAAAAAACTGGAAGCATATTTTCCTGGATTATTTCTGTTCCTCTTTCATCATCATTGTCTGAGAGTTTGTACAAAATGAGATTTTTCTTTTTGAAATGGAATCATTCAGGTTTTCAGACGGAGTCAAAATAGAGTACAACAAACTCTATTTCCATTACATTTTAATTTCTGAATTGCAAGAAGCCAAATCATTAAACATCAGTGAATCCATAAAACAGATAGTAATGATTTAAATAGATTCATGTTACTTTCCTCACCTCTACATGGAAAGATAAAGTGGATTATTTATTTTCATAGCTATACTCGAGAAATGTCACTTTTTATACAGGCAATGCTATTTGTTGTCTGCTATGGCATAATATTTAGTGCCTTCCTACTGTTTCCATTAGCAACATAATAGCCAATGGCAAAAATATTGTTTTTCTTGAAGATCAATGACCTTTGATACAGTCATATTTTGAGATATTCCTTATATCTATATATATATATATATATATATATATATATATATATATATATATAAGGTTTGGAGTTATGCTAGGCAGCTTTAGCCCTTGTATTTCATGCACTATTACATCACTGTGAGTGTGTGTGTGTGTGTGTGTGTGTGTGTGTGTGTGTGTGTGTGTGTGTGTGTGTGTGTGTGTGTGTGTGTGTGTGTGTGTGTGTGTGTGTGTCTGTGTGTAGACAGATATTGAAACAGCTGTGCATGTGTGTGTTTGTGTGTGTGTGTGTGTGTGTGTGTGTGTGTGTATACACACACACACACACACACACACACACACACACACGTGGATCCATGCTGTTTTGTTGATGTTCCGAAACATTGAAGCACATGTGCTTGAGAAAATATGACTGAAGTTACGGAATGTGGAAATCAGCAATAATACCCAAAACTTTATTTTTTGCAAGAGGACAAGCAGCCCCTGCTAATTATACAGATATACCAACTCTGAGATCACACTACAGTGTGAAAAAGGCAAATTTCCCGATCCCCACTGTACCAGGATCTCAGCACAAAACATTTCATATTCCATAACTTTAATCATATGGGCTCAACCATATGTGGTTTGATGTTTCAAACTGTCGATGAAACAAGATGGATCCATATTTATACATGTACACACATATGGCTCTGTGACTAAATATATGTTAGCGACTGATAACTCAGAAGTGCTATCACTAAGCACTGAAGTGACACTGAACCAGCGATTATCAAAACTAGCCTTTTCTCTGTTAAAGTAGTTTTGTTTGTGAGTGTGTGTGTGTGTGTGTGTGTGTTTGTGTGTGTGTGTGAGTGTGCGTGTGCGTGTGTGTGTGTGTGTGTGTGTGTGTGTGTGTGTGTGTGTGTGTATACCTGTGCATGAATCACAGTTTTTTTACATGGACAATTGTGATTTTGCCAGACCACATAATGCTTACCAGTAATCAACATTAAAACTTTTTGGAAACTGACTAATCAGGATGTAATAAAGGTTTGGGACACTAAGCTATAAATGCACCAACCTGCGGATGTACTACATCACTGTGCAAACTATATGACCCTGAACAAATCAATGAACTTCCTCACACCCCTACATTGCTGGGAAAGTGCTCTAGCTATGCCTGACTTTTATTGTTCAACGGTTATCAACTGCACATTCATTTGGCTTACTACACATTAAATCTTGTGTGTTTAATTTTAACATGCACTTTTCACACTCCTTCTGGGAATTCTTCTGGTTTTGGTTCTCAAAAATCTTCACAAATTTTACAAGCTTTGCTTGTGAAAATGCTCGGAAGTTATAGAAAGTCTCCTATTCTCTGAAATATTAAGAAGTGCAGGTGGCTAAAACATTATATTTATGAAATGAAGAAAGACATCCTGTTTTTTTGATTGATTATTATCTGTCCTTGAACTTGCTAAATGTGAAGATAATAAGGTCTTAAAAACATCAGAAGCAACAAGCAGTCCACATAATCTATGAACTATTAGGAAATTGTACTTTTGATATGCATGCATTTCGCTCCTTGCTAATGTACTTAGTTGATGACTCAGACTATTGTCACCTGTAAAGACAAAATGACTAAAAAAAAATAAAAGTTATGGTGTAACGCTGGAAATAACTTTCACTTCTAACAAAGCCAATTTTAAAATTTAGCCATCTTTATCAAATGATTTCTCATTCATTTCTATTTCACGATAATGCAGTGTCACATTAGTACTTCGTATTTAGAAGCAGAAATAACTCCCAAACAGGAACTCTCACACTAGCATTTTCTGCAATGTATTTTTAACAACTTACAAGATGCCTCACTCTGCTAGGGTAGAAGACTTTGTGTGTGCGTGTGTGTGCGTGTGTGTGCGTGTGTGTGTGTGTGTGTGTGTGTGTGTGTGTGTGTGTGTGTGTGTGTGTGTGTGTGTGTGTGTGTGTGTGTGTGTGTGTGTGTGTGTGCTATGTTGAATTAGCTATAAATGTAATATTGCTAACTACCTTTACAGTCCCTGACCATACTTAGCCAGCTAGCATTAATTCAGATCCAAAGCATTCTATAATCACAAAATAAAAACAGGGTTTGTACTTTAAGAAGCTGAGCATACTTGGACTATGTGCTGTGATTACCTAACTCTCAGTGGTGGCCTTACTGAGCCTGCAGTTTTACCAAATTTTATCCAGATAAAAGAGCTAGTATAATATGTTGGCATAAAGTTTTAGGCATATTACTTTTTACAATGGTGCTGTGTTGTAGTATGTGCAGGGAATGTTTTATCAGTAAGTCAAAATGCTCCCATTTCTAATCCTTAAAATAAAATTAAAATAAAAAAAAGTTATTTTATAAGGCCAGCAAATTAGTTAATTTATTTTACATATGGAGCAAATTTCCCAACACTGCCAGGGGCTGACATCCTGACAGACTTGTATTTATTCATGTTTCAGATGTGTGAAGACAGGTCATGTGCACCTTACTGTGATTAACTGCTACCGTATGAAATACTAGGAAAGCAGCACTTAAAATATTTTTCATATAGCCAAATAGCTTAATAGACAAGTCAGTAAAGGTTAAACAATCCAAGAAAACTAAAAGGTTTGCACTCCTGTTGTCTGTTTATCTAACAGTCTATCTATCTGTCTGTCTGTCTATTTGCCTCTCTATCCTTCTTTTAAACTGTCAAATGTGTAGAAACTGATTATTATTGGTTACAACAAAAGGTCTATTAGCTTTTAATCTTATCAGTGATTTATAGTACCCTCTCCCCTAAGACGTAAACAACATAAAATCTACCTCATATCCCTTAAGTTCTCAGGAAGGTACAGTTTGCCTTCAATTGCACACAAATCCCTTCCACCCAAGTGGACCACTCCCTTTCAATCCTCTCTTTCCCTTCCTGCCCAACTGCTTTGGTGCTGAGGCCACTAATTAAAGGAAAACTCTACCTTAGAACTCAAAAAACATATTTTTTCATTGTATATTTGTTTTTGGAGCTATTGTAATGCCTCAAAGTCACTCCAAATGCTTCTTTTACAATTTTAATGTGCTACCCTCAAAATGGCAGATGATGGGGTCTGCCTCGATAACAGGATCTTGTTTTCTTGCTTTCATTCCTTCCTCCCAGAATATATTTCAAGCCCTCTTTATATTACTTGTAATAGACATAACGAAGTGGTGGTGTTTTCTCATGCCATTGAGATAAAATGGCAGGACTGTGAAGCACTGGCATCTAAACACACCTTCTGTAACAGAACTACTTCTATGTTTCCCTGATTGAGCCTCATTTAAGTCTGTCAGAGTTTGTTCTATTCTATAAATAGCTGTTAGCTACTTCCAGCAATAGAAAGTAGGTAAATAGCAGGCTTTTGTAATGGGATTTTTTTGTAGTTCTAAAAGAATTGATAGACCTTGCCCCACACTCTCATGCTGAGGTGTGAAAACTCTCACTACAGTAAATGATCCCTGCTGTACATTTACAAGTGAGAAGTAGTAGGACTCCAAATGAAGTCTGTATGCTACTTCCCAATAGCTTTAGTGAGAAGTTTTTTTTTCGCTTTTATGAATGATGCAGAATTAAAATATACTTTACTGGTTCCTAATTATTTCTGTCATGTTCACCCTCTTTTTTTCTATTTCATATTTATTTAGATTTTGGTAACCAGGAAAGTGAATTAGTTCCAAGACCATTTTCAGCCCATGACTTGGACTACATTGGCAAAGATAATAACAAGTATTAAATGCACTTAGCAAAACAAAGAAAAATATTGACATAAAAGCATTGACCAAGACTGCACATGCAACACACAGCCAGTATGTAACAGTGACCAATAAAACAGTAAGCAACATTTACTAGAATGTATACATTAATAATGCTTAACTCTACTATGCTGATTATATGATTATATTGCACACACACACACACACACACACACACACACATATAAATATATATATGTGTATATATATATATATATATATATATATATATATATATATATATATATAAAGTACGCACGCATTTAGCCGACCATTACCTTGTCGACGAGATAAATGTTGAAAGCAGTGCAGCAGGTTCTCAAACCGGAGATTGTCGAAACACAAAATACCCCCCCCTTTTTGAACCATGGTAGCACTTGTTTAGGTGGTACAACAGTCAGAAACGTCGAACTCGATGTTTCGTATGACATTCCAACCATTCGCAATTATAAATTCGACATTCAGGTTCGAAAAACTGATGTTCAGCGGTAGTTACTTCGACTAAATCCACTTATTCCATATATATATATATATATATATATATATATATATATATATATATATATATGTGTGTGTGTGTGTGTGTGTGTGTGTGTGTGTGTATACGCACATTGAAACACAGTTAAGTACTTCTGAGTTCCTTTTCTTAATGTTTTTAATGCAAAAGCACATAGTAAATGTATGTTAAAGCAAATTCAGCTGTATATTATGGTTGCCATCAATGGTCACATTTCCTTTGTGGACTATGAAATGCTCGTGCACTCTAACAATATAAGGACTGACACAGAGTCAGTGTGAATCTCTTACCGTGGATCTGTGTGTACCAGATATGCATCCCCCTCTGGAAGGATGTCACAAAAAAGCATAAAATACCTTTTTATGAACAGTATCAGAGCACCTAGCTTATAGGATTGCCACTTTTCTCTCTTTCTGCAATTCTGTCCTGTGGGGGGGGGGGGGTTGAAAATGGTAAATGTGTTGGTACTTTACAAGAAAAAATATTTCTCACTTTTCTCTAAATGTCACAGAAATCTTTGATACTACATTTAAGTTATCTTAACATATAAACTATTATAAATAACCAAAATTTAAAGCTTAGCCTTTCAATACTGTGTTGCTGCTTTTGTAAATTTGTCAAAAAATTTGTCAATTACTTTTAAACCCCTGGCTGATCTAATTGCTTCATTTTGCTCTGAAAGGAGAGTGTTAAGTTTTCCTCCTCTCTGCAATAAAAACAGTGGAAAACAGTTCCACAGCTTTTTGTCTTTTTTTATAACAGTGGCTGTTTTCCTGACATTAACACGATTAATTGCCCATCTAAGATTGACAGCAGTACCTAACAGGGTAAATTGCAGATTTAACTGTGTCTATGATATGTCATGCAGGTGGAGACAAGTTCCTCTGTAAAGTATGAGAGAAGTTGAGCTTAAAAAAAATATAAGTAGGCTTTCCCCTTCCTTTGATTCCAATGCAAGGAAATTGTATTTATTTTACTTATTTATTTATTGGCATTTGTTGTCCGGGATAGTCCACTGAGCCAAACAAAGCCCATTTTCAGTGGAGGCCCAGGGAGAAAAGTTCCAAGGAGATGTACAGAACTTACATAAAATTTAAAGTAAAGTTACAAGCAATTTCACATATATCAAGGACATTACATAAAAGAAATATCCAAATAGTCTAAAGAGTAGTTAAAGTATTAGACATATCATAATGATTAGGTATATTCATTGTACAGGGAATAATAACAAGGCATATACAAGGCAAAAAAAAAAATAGGTCAGTATTATATAGTTACGTACCAAGGAGTGTAAGTAAATTCAGATATTACAGTGAGTCAACACTTATGAAGAGATAAAAACATCGGAATATAGGACATAGAAGCAGAAGGAAAGTGGGATGGGGAGAGGAGAGGGGAAGAAGTGGCTAGGAATTTAGGAGAATCAGGAGTATTTGAAAGTTTGTTATGGAGACACAAGTTAGACAAAAATTCGATAATAAGAACAGATTTAGGAATGATTGGTAGAATTAAGTAATGGCAGAGGAAGCGATACAATAAATGAAATAAAAGTTTTAAAAGTACAAGCAGGTTTCTGGTACCTAAGCAATGCTGGAACAGAACCATTTTGTAGGGAGAAAAGAAACCTAATGACTGAGTTAAACTGTAGGAGAAGGCAGAGGCATGCATTCTCTGCACCTCAGAGCCAGGCAGTAAACCCCTATATTTATTGATTGTGATGATGCTTACAAATGTGAATGAAAACAATAGGTACAACATTAGAATGGCTGAAAACATTATGGCATTATAAAAGCTGAAAAACAAATTGTTGGTGTAGTAGAAAAAAATAATGGCAGCACAGAGGCAGTTACAGAAATGAGGTACTGGGATATCCAGGAGAAAAGAGTACTCTGCCCCCACCTCCACCCCCACCCCCAAGAGAAAAGCTCTTATAGAAAAAATAAAGCAAAGGCAGGCTGAGAAATTCTACTATGTATTTCACTTAGAACTTTCCTTAAAAGACATCACTTCTTTGTATACTGTTTGTGTATGAAAGAGACTGTTCATGACGGTCATACTTGCTTTCTTTTGTTAGGTGTCATGCCTGCATCTTAGACAGGTCTGTGGGAAGCTTGTGCTCCCTCTCTCTCTCTCTCTCTCTCTCTTTTTTACCTCTCTCTCTTTCTTTCTGTGTGTGTGTGTGTGTGTGTGTGTGTGTGTGTGTGTGTGTGTGTGTGTGTGTGTGTGTGTGTGTGTGTGTGTGTGTGTGTGTGTGTGTGTGTGTGTGTGTGTGTGTGTGTGTGTGTGTGTGTGTGTGTGTGTGTGTGTGTGTGTGTGTGTGTATATGTATATACATACACACATACACAAACAGAAATGAAGTGTATAGCATGGGTAATAATACTATTGCAGTTCAGTTACAACTATACTCTGTACCAAAGTGCGCATGCGCGCATACACACGCACACACACACATACACACACTCACACAAACATATATATATATATATATATATATATATATATATATGGATCTACTTTTAAACACTGAAATTCCATAAGACTGAAGTCACAAAAATAATGAAACTTACAATGCCAAACCGCATCTTTTTTTCCCAGGGCAAGGAAACACTGGCCCAACATGGGAAATAATGACCTTTTCCCCACTGTAGTGCAATCCTGGAGTTGGTATATGTAGTTTGGGAAGGTGTGGGAGCACAGCCCCCACACTGGCAGGTTTTATATAGTATGGTTTGTTGTAGTGTAGTTTTGTGCAAGTGTTTCATTGCCCTGGGAAAAAAGATGCAGTTCGGCATTCTAAGTTTTATTTTCATCTCGGTATTGTAGTCTTCGGTCTTATGGAATTTCGGTGTTTAAAAGTAGACCCATACATATGTGTATGTATTCTTATTTGCAATGGTGATGGACAGGTTGACAGACGAGATCAGACAGGAGTCTCCGTGGACTATGATGTTTGCAGATGACATTGTGATCTGTAGTGAGAGTAGGGAACAGGTGAAGGAGACCCTGAAGAGGTGGAGATATGCTCTAGAGAGAAGAGGAATGAAGGTCAGCAGGACTAAGACAGAATATATGTGTGTGAATGAGAGGGAGGATAGAGGAAAAGTGAGGATGCAGGGAGTAGAGGTGACGAAGGTGGATGAGTTTAAGTACTTGGGATCAACAGTTCAGAGTAATGGTGAGTGTGGAAGAGAGGTGAAGAAGAGAGTACATGCAGGATGGAGTGGGTGGAGAACAGTGTTAGGAGTGATTTGTGACAGTAAGAGTGAAAGGAAAGGTCTACAAGAGGGTAGTGAGACCAGCTATGTTATATGGCTTGGAGACAGTGGCACTGACAAAAATGCAGGAGTCAGAGCTTGACGTGGTAGAGTTGAAGATGTTAAGATTTGCACTGGGTGTGACGAGGATGGATTGGATTAGGAATAAGTATATTAGAGGGTCAGCTCAGGTTGGAAAGTTTGGAGACAAAGCCAGAGAGGCAAGATTACGTTGGTTTGGACATGTGATGAGGAGGGATGCAGAGTAGATTGGGAAAAATGCTAAGGATGAAGCTGCCAGGTAACAGAAAAAGAGGAAGGGCTAAGATAAGGTTTATGGATGTGGTGAGAGAGGACATGCAGGTGGTTGGTGGGATAGAGCAAGATGCAGAAGACAGGAAGAAATGGAAACAGTTGATCTGCTGTGGTGACCCCTAATGGGAGCAGCCAAAAGAAGAAGAAGATATATATGTGTATATATATATATATATATATATATATATATATATATATATATATATATGTGTGTGTGTGTGTGTGTGTGTGTGTGTGTGTGTGTAAAACAAGAGTAGAAGATCCCTCATTTGAAAGATACTAGTTTTCCATTCCTGTCATGGACCACCAGTTCTACAGTTAGGGTTAGAACAAAAGAAAACCAATGGGGAAACAATAAGATATGTTAGCAAGTTTAACTTCTGTAATACATCTTATGATTTGGCTGCAGTCCTAGAAAAATAGATATATTTAAGACCATGTGCATTCTTCAATTTGGTAAGTTTATAGGTTCATAGCTGATTACTAGGCTGATGACCTCAAGGGGTCATTTTAAGCTTAACTATAATTCCCAAGCTGAGAATCAAACTTTGTACCTTGCATCCATGAGGTAAATACCGTAACCATTATGCCAGTCCCCAACCCTCAAAACCAAAGGATCATAATTGGCAGGAATCAAACCTGTACAGTGAGACCCCAGTGGATTTCTAACCCATGAACTTAACCACTTGGCCATGACTACATCATCCTGTGTTTTTTCCATAAACTTTACATTTTTAATTAAATAAAGTAAGAAGAATAGATAAATTTGGTCAGATGTACTATATGTTATCAGGCACTATGACCCTTTTATTCAAAAGTAGCATTCAATGAGTGCTTTCACCCAGAGGTCTTCATCAGATCTAAACCAATGCAATAATGTTTTAAATTTAGAGTTTAATCCAATTTATAGAAAACAATAAATATGTTTCTTACTCGTAGTCAGACCTGACCGCCATGGCTTACATATTGGTAATTGGTGTGGTATAAACTTGTAATTTGTATATCTGAGCTGATAGGAGTAGGGTTTATGGTTAACAATTAATCAAAAACCTCAGGGAAATGTGCCAATTAGGTTCTGGAGTGTGTGAAGTGAGATGATAGGCTGGGACATATCTTGAGTGCATGTGGGATTGGTAGGAATAATGAGTTCTGTTTTGGTAGGTGTAAGGAGGGCATTGTATTTCAGATTGTTTGTAATATTGATTTCTGGAGGATGTTCAATATCTCATTAGCAGATACAAGGTCTGCATAGTTTGTTATTACTGAGCATGACCATTTTACAGTTTATTTTGTAAAAAAATGTACATGTTTGACATCAGTTCCAGTGGCAGTTACACATAATAAAATGTAAAACCCCTAAAATATTAAAATTAAATTAAAAATATTATATTATTGAATAGAATCAGTTCCCCTTTCAGTTAAGCAGTAATCCATTGAGCAGTTATGTGTTTGATGCACTCACTTTAGGGTGTGCATAACTGCATAAGTTTTCATTGGCATTAGTCAGGTATTTTGTCACCAAGTGCCACAAGTTGATTATTTGACACTGCTTAGAGGTTATCAGATGTTTTACCTTGTTTTGTTCATGGGCAAGTATCTAGCATTTAAAATTGAATGCCACATTCATAGCTGGATATTGCAAAACTGGATCCCAGAAGACATGCTCTCGTCTTATCAAGCTTCTTCAGATCTTAGTGTAGGTGGATTAAAAGTAGTAGAGATATATAGGGAGGTTATGAAAGATGATAAAGGACAAGCCATCCTTAACATAGACACTCCAAACTACAATCTAAAAATGCTTAAAAACAAGAAATGTTACAAGGAAGTAAACCTCAATTTGGTCAAAAAAACAAACAAAAATATAAACCAAATGCTACTTGAACTGCTGGATGAAAATCTCCAAGAGGACCTTTTAGGATTCTGCACAGTTGAACATTTCTTAATTCCCATTTTTTAAATCTGAGAGCCTTGTTGGAGCATAAAAGACCATTCTTACAGATCAGTTATTGCATGAAGAGGTTCAATCACTGAACTACTTTTGATTTACTTTTAGATAAAGTCAGCTCAGTTACCTCATACATAAAGAATTCAATGAATTTTCTTGGGAAAATTAAAAATGGCCACTTTTCTCCTACTACTACTGAAGTGACCATTGACATTGAAGAACTTTATGCAGTATTGCCTCATGAGTTTTACATTAAAGCAATAGTGAAATCCATGAGCATCTACAGCAATATACAAAACGAAGAACTACATTAATGATTGTTAATACTTAGCATTGTTTTAAACAACTTCTTTTATTTGAATGGAAAGCACCATGAACAATAGAAGGAATAACAATGTAGGCAGCCTAGCAAACACAGCATTTTTGATCTAGGACAATTTATTAATTAATTAATTTATTTATTTATTTATTTTACATTTGTTGACTGGGCTAGTCTAATTGCATACATGTCCATTTTCAGCAGAGGCCTGGGGAGATAAGCTCCAATAAAAAGATAATAGCAACAATAGTACACTGGATAGTAAGACAATCATGTTGGATACAGCTCCTCATTGTTTCAGTGATGGGGTGTTAACTTTGATTCATTTATGACATTTTTATTACATGGAATGGCCCCCATGGAGTCCCTGTAGGAATTTTTCAAACTCATAGAAGAAACCACAAGCTTCAAACATTTTACAACCCAACTACAATAATGAAAAAGTTGGATTTCTTAATTTAATCATTTACACAAAAAACAAAAGTCCCACAAACTGGCATATTATTTGTTTCAGAAACTAAGACAAATCAATTACCTCCTTCATGTAAACAGTGCACATCTCCATATCATCAAATGAAATTTGATAAAATCTCAAGGCATGCAGATAGCAAGAATGATAGAAAACCTTAACTTATGCCTTACAAATATGTGCAACTTCCAAAAAACATTAATTGACAGATGCTATAAAGAATGGTTGGTGAATAGCATCTTAAAACCTATCCTAATTTTAAAAGAAAACTGCATCATATACCATCCATCTCAGAACAAACATAAAGAAAACAATATAAACAGACAAAATGAGAAACAGTATAATTGTTCCCTTTTACTGGTTGTTGTTGTTTGTCTTTCGGCTTTTTTCCGGTAAGGGGTTGACACAGCAGAACTCCGGTCCACTAATGATTGGCAGTAGATTTTTACGAAACGCCGAGGTGCCAGCTCGACGTTCAACCTTCAATGAAGGCATGCCCATTTACACACGCATGTCTTTCGAACACTATCCAACCGCGGGGAGGACATGCAGACTCCACACAGAAGGCACTCCCAAGCCAAGCTGAGAATCGAATGGGAGAACTACTTGCTGTGAGGTAACAACGCTACTGCTGTATCACCGTGGCATGGTACTATAGCATAATTAATTATATCATAAAAAAATTGAATTTCATAAGAAGAAATAAAGAAATTGCAAAAACCTTGGACCCTGCAACATACTTTGCTTAAAGGAAAGGCAGAAACATTAAAGACTGGCTACAAACTCCCAATGACAAAGACACTGCAGAAAAAAACAGCTACCTACCCATTCAGACCACCACCCTGCAAATTTTGAGAATAAATGAGCAAGAAAAAAATAGTTCTACTGTCCCAGCATGCAAAATAACCACTACAGCAAAGGAAGACACATCTGAAAAACTGACTTTGCTATCTACTATGCAAAATACAATTGTTGTCCTGCTTTTTAAGTGGGGAAAGCCATTAAAGATCTGAAACTAAGAATTATCCGTCACGCATCAGACATTCATGGTTTCTCCAAACCATTCACCTGACACATCATCAACTGAGGAGACCACAACAAATTCATGTTTCACATAATAAACCAAGTAAGCAATGGCCCCTCCAAGGTGACACTGGAGAAAAACTGGAAAAAAGAGAATGGATCATTAGACTTAAAACATATGAGACACCAGGATTTCAGTTAGGAGCATACTGTCTTTTAAAAATGGTGCACTAGAACTTCTACTGGCTATAGGAAGTTATTATTGAATGTCTATATTATTTTCCTTTGTGAATGAAAATAAATGAGAATGTATAACCTATAATATATATATATATATATATATATATATATATATATATATACACTAGATTGAATTTTCACTAATTCAAAATAGTGCTTGAATGCTCACTGCAGCGAAAGTGCACTTACGCGAAGATCAGTACAATGAACGGGTGTTGTACTGAACTTCCGTGCAGTACTCACGGACCATAGGGCTATACCCTTACCATGACCTGTGCCCTAACCCTAAGGTCTGTGATGACTGCAGTGCAGTGAAGGACATAGCAATGTCCTCCACTATGGTGCGATAGTCACAAACCTTAGGGTTAGGGCATGGGTTAGGGTAAGGGGATAGCTTTATTATCTATCCCCTTACCCTAATCCGTGCCCTAACCCTAAGGTCCATGACTATCGCACCACAGTGGAGGACATAGCTTGTTTTTTATGTCCTCTACTGTGCTGCAGTGTATTCGGTGAAATGCACTTAAGCAAAAGTTCACTTTCATTAAAGTGAACTTTCACAGAAGTGAGGCTTCCTATTACAAGTTCGAAGTAGTGAACTTTCGTTCTTGTAATAGGAATCCATATATATATATATATATATATATATATATATATATATATATATATATATATAAATATATATATATATATAGTTAATTTATCAATGTTCAAAAAAGATCAATACCATTTTCATCGATCACTGCATGGCAAGAAGTACATTTAATTAGGAATCAATTTACAGCTATAAATTGATTAAAAAATAACAAATGCTCTCCTTTTCCAAACTAGAAATTAAAAATAATAATAATAACATTTACAACTATTAATCCTGGTCTCACTCTTACCTCCTCTAACCACCACCTATCTCTTAACCTCCTATGAACAACCTCTATACTCTACCCTTCCCTTCCCCTCCAAACACACTTCAACACCACCATTAGCTATCTCTCCAACCTTCCTAAACTTCATATCCAAACCCAGCTACCTACTAGCCAAATATCACTGACTAGCACACATTAAGTATACCAACCTAAATAATAGAAAACTATTTGACTATTATTGTAAGCCCCTCCACCCTAAACACATAACACTCCTCCACTCCTTGCTAGATGGAGACATTCATCCTAACCCTGGCCCAAACCATACCCTTACCACTGCAAACAGCAAGCCAAATATAACTAGTACCCTAGGACCTACCAATCCCTCTAACTCACTCTCGATAGCCCATCTCAATATACGCAGCATTTGCAATAAAATTTCTCAACTTCACGCCCTCCTAGATGTCTACCTATTTGACATCCTATGTTTACCAGAAACTTGGCTAAAACCAACTGTTAAGGACATTGAAGTCACCCCACCTGGTTACAATATCATTAGATTAGGCCACACAGCCAAAAAGGGAGGAGGGGTAGCAATCCTCTATAAAACAGAGCTACAAGTTAGCACTGTAAATCTTAGTCCACCTTTAGTCAATAATGCTGAAATACTTAACTCAAAATTTCACGTCAACACTCATAAAGCCATATATATTATCTGTATATATCTTTCTCCATGAAATAACATCAATACACTCGAGAATATCCTTAACTGGCTTTCTATTAATCTCCCACAAGAAACCATAATCCAAGGCGACTTTAATATCGACTGGAAGTCCTGTAGTAATGCCCACCCCACCACCCATATTAACCTTTATGGCTTCTCACAAACCATTAACTCCCCTACCAAAACCAATAGACCCAACAACAAAGAAAGTACCTTGGACTGGATACTTACAAATAGTCCTCATCAGACTTACAAAGTAGGAACACTCCCAGATGATCTAAGTGACCATTCACTAACTTATATAATCAGACATAAAACCAACCTAACCTTCCCTAACACTTTCAGAACAGTTCGCACCAAAAAGCAAAAAGCAATTTAACCCAGAACTTTTCCAAACAGAACTCAATCAATGTAATTGGACACCGCTAAAAACTCTGCCACTCAGTGAAGCAGTAGAACACTTCAACTCCACATTCTTAGCCATCCTGGACCAACACGCCCCAGTACGCTCTGTCAGAAATAAAGCTAAACCAGCCCCTTGGCTCTCGAACGATACTAGGCAAAAATGGCGTACTACTAAGAATCCTATAGATCAACAAACCTTTAGGCAACATAGAAATAATACAAAAAAGCTATCCTATTAGATAAAAATTATTTTTACCTCCAATTATAGCAAACCAATCACAAGGAACCACAAAAGTTCTGGACTAGCATTAACAAACTTCTTTACCCAGGTCAATGTATCACTCCTAACCCACTAGGCTCTAACCCTGAGAATCCCACACATACTGCTAATGCTTTTAATTCTTTCTTCACAAATGACATCCAAACTCTAGCTAGCCATCTATCTCCTGATACTTCTAAGCTGCCTACTTCTACTACAAACCCACCCCCATCATTTAATTTACAACCAGTGGCTACTTCCTTTATTTGCTCCCTTCTCCAAAAATTAAGACCTACCACCCCCTCAGCTGACCAACTCCCAGCAGAATTCCTGCAAAAAGGAGCTAAAGCCATTGCCTATCCCATCTCCATTCTCATCAATAGAACCATTAGTGAAGGAACTATCCCATCTATCTGGAAAATTTCTCATATCATCCCACTACATAAAGGGGGGAACTCCAATGACTTCTCTAACTTTCGTCCTATAGCTCTGCTATCTCCTCTTGCAAAAATAATGGAAAAGTGCATCCATAAGCAACTACTTAACCACCTTCTCCATAACAACTTACTTGCCAACTGTCAACATGGATTTAGACCTTTCCACAGTACCACCACTGCCCTGCTATCCTTCATAGACTGTATTAACAAAAATCGTAACAGAAATATTCTTTCCTCTGCAGTCTTCATCGATTTATCTAAAGCTTTTGACATGGTCAATCACCAACTCCTTTTACACATACTGAAATCCCTTTCACTCGATCCTCTAACCATGAATTGGTTCAAATCTTACCTAGAAAACTGGCAACAGGCAGTACTCTGGCAAAATAAACTATCTAATCACCTTCCCATTTCCCTTGGTGTTCCACAGGGCTCCATATTAGGCCCACTTCTATTTTCCATTTATATTATTGACCTTCAATCAGCTATTCCACACACTAACTGCATTCAATATGCAGATGACTCTACTATAATCTGTTCAACCACTTCTCAAACTGAACTTCAGTCTCTTACCCAAAAAGCTTTCAATACTGTAGAACAATGGTTCTCAAACTGCTGTCTCCTCCTAAACCCCCAAAAAACTAAACTGTTACTCTTTACACCAACCCGAAAGTCCACCCCTATACAATTCACACTCACATCCAATAATAGTACTCTTATTTCTCCTGACCCAACCACTAAACTCTTAGCAATAGACAACAACCTCAACTTTTGATACTCACATTAACAGCACAATATAAACAGTTAACAAAAAACTTGGATCCCTTTACAGAATCAAACCCTTTCTTTCACCAGCAGCTAGTACTGTCATAGCCAGAACTCACTTAATCTCCACTCTACTCTATGCTTCACCTATATACACTAATCTTTCTAAAAACAACCTCAACAAACTAGCAACATCCTATAATAATATTGCTAGATTTGCTACAGGCTCTCCTTTCAGAACTCATCACTGTCTTAACCTAAAACAACTTTACTGGCTAGAATTTCTTAACCTGCTTCAATTTCACCAGCTTGCTATAACCCACAAGACCCTGTATCAACCCACCAACACTCCAATACTTTCTAGCCTCATTACACCTTACATTAACCTTAAGAACCTACGCTCCTCAAACAAACTGCTGATCAATACTTCCAAATCCAACAACTCTGCAGGTGACTCCCTATTCTCCAACACAGTTGGAAAACTATGGAATCAACTACCCACTAATCTCACAACTCTGACTTTCCTCTCACTCTTTAAAAGGAATCTAAAACTATTTCTCAATACACAATGGCTATGCTCCTGTACTAACCCTAACTAACCTTTTTTCGTTTACACTAATCACCACTCTACATCTCTTTAATCTTACCCTTAAATATGTTATTGCAAATAAAAAATTATGTATAGATGTATATTGTACCCTCTCTTATACACTTCCCATGTTATGCTCACTATGAGTATGGTATTTTGTACAAAAAAAAACACTAATGATTTATGAAACAATAGCTGTTTTGTTTAGTTGGATCTGTTTTGACTTTTATATTAATTATGTATGTTTCTTGGAGCATTTCTCCCCAGGCCTCTACTGAAAATGGACATGTATCCAGCCAGACTAGCCCGGTCAACAAATGTAAAATAAAATAAATAAAATAACTGTGACACCAGGAACATTTTTCCTGAATACCGATGTAGTGGGTCTGTTAGGGAAAGGGTTTCTTGTAATGTATTGTGTAGGGCTGGTGGGTATGTGTGATAGGGGTGTATGTGTGTGTATAGCTGCAATCATAAAGGTAGAATTATCAACTGATAAAATGTCTTCCTGGATATGAAAAAAAAGTCTGCACAAATAAGTAAATACCCATTTATGTGAATCTAATATGGCTAAATTGAAGTTTTATTTGTTGTAGGTAAGTAGAAAAATGAATGCTTGATTGAAAGGTGGTGGTTGTGAAGATGTGAATGGTCATGTTTTAGCAGGTGGTGTGTACAACTGGTCATAGGACAGGGCTAGCTAAATGGACAGATTTAGTGTGGTGCCTCTCTGGTGTAGGGGTTTTTTTCTGTGTAATTTTATCTTATGTAGTGTTGTTGTTACCAAAGTGGGTTTCAGTAATGTAATGTAATGTGTAGAGTTCACCTTGGGGCAGGGATAGGACTAGAGTTATTTATTAGCACATATGAGTAAGGAGGTTTACAGGGAGAGATATATTTAAATAGCATACCTGATGATCTCATGTATATCAACTGAAATATTTTCAAATTTTCACTGTAGGCTATAGGTTTTTATGATGAGTGGTCAACTCGTGAGTTGCAAAATAAGTGCCTTAACTCTCATAATCATATACCACAACAGACTATATTTTATACATAAACCAGATCATCACATTTTCCATGTATTCATTTTCAGTAACTTTTACATTAAATAACTGTCTCCCATTCATATCAATAAAATGCAGCAATTATGTAACTTGTCAAATGAAAAGGCCTTTGTGTAGGTTGCATAGGTTTTTATAAATAGGGTTTTGTTGGTAATTTTTAACCATGTTTCTAGGTTCTTTAATGTTTTATGTTTTTGGTAATTTTGCTGTTTTACTATAGTAGTAAGGGTTCTATTATGATGTATGATAGTTTAGTAGTGAATTTATTTTAATTTAGAGTAATTTTTTCATTTTGAATCCAGATTGCCAACACTACCATTTTTCCAAACTGTCTAACCATGATTTAATTTTTTAGGCTTTATTGTTTTATTTCTTAGTTGTTTTTCCGTGTTTTTCATTTAAGTCATATTAGCTTTGAATTTTTGGTGTTTGAGCATAGCGTGTGTGATATTTTTGTGAAGTATATGTTATTAAAAGACAAGACTGCTAAAAACTGCAAATAGAGTATGCCTCTTTATTGGTGGTTTTACTTTGAGTGTAAGTTTATCACACTCGCTGGCAGGAAGACATTTTATTTTTTAGTACTTATGAAGACTCCATACAGAAGTCATATGAGACAGTTCTAAACTAAACAAAATATGTAGTAACCTCTGGAAGGTGAAAAGGGTAAGTTTGGAGATGGGCAAATGTGTCCAGGTACTGCACTCTCACATGTTACTTCATAGTCTTTATTTTGGGCAGCCAGTTTACACCACATCAAGTATAAGATTGAAATGATGATTGGAAACTCGAGGAAGGCTTTTTTTTTTGTTGCTGGAGAAACCTACAGTGACATGGAAGAGGGTACTTCTCCCCAGAGTTCTGGGTGGATTAGCAGTTCCAGATATCATCTTATACTTGAAGACAAAAAACTATAATTCTTGGCTGGATGTCAGGTAAAGGTTCATGTGGCAAGATGAAAGAACATGCTATAAGAAAAAATATAATTGTTTGGCGGGACAGACTTTCTAGAGATCTTCTGGGGGACAAAAGCTGAAAAGGTAGGACAACCACTTCTAGAAACAATGAATCAGCAGTAAAATCTTCATGTGACCAAGAATAAAGGAGCAGCAGAAGATGTGTTACCAATAGCAGACAGGATTAAGGACTGGAAAGACGAGTCATTGTCATGGAGATGGAGAAGAAGCACAAGGGTTGAGTACTGGGACTGGCATTTGGTGGAAGGAAGAATAATAGAGTAGGACTAAGTCTATAGGAACTATAAGATATGTAATGGGATGTTGTTTAGTTTTCCAGGCAATTAAAAAGGAAATGAATAAAACAAACTAGAATAGAAAATATAAGGGAGAATGGATAGGAATACTTAGACAGAAACTGTAGTATCCAGTTGGTATTAGTTATTACTGGAAGAGAAACATAACATAGCTGAAAAAATGTGGAAAGGGTGGGGTATGCCCTCAGATGCTGAGATTTATTTATTTATTTTATTTTATTTACATTTATTGACTGGGATTGTCCGACTGAGCTGAAGAGGTCTTTTTCAGCGGAGGCCCGGGGAGAAAAGTTCCAACATGTTATACAATTTTCATTATAAATTAGCATTAAACAGCAATGTTACAGGATTATTACAAGGCATTAAGTAGCAATACAATGTTATACAGTGTCAATAATCAGGAGTATAGCAAAACTATTTCAAGATGTATAAAAAGAAATATGTCATTAAGGTGAATATAGTTTTTGGGGTAAGTGGTTACAAAAACCCAGTTTTATCAATCAAGTTCCATGAAGGCAAAACAATTACAGTAGAATGTTTCTCTGAGGCAATTTGCTTAATAGATTTTAGAAGACAGTAGAAAGAGTAGTCAAGGAAGATTAGAGAGAGCTAGTGAGAAGAGTGAGTTAAGGGCAGAAAGTAGATTAAGGTATGAGAAGTAGGGGGTGTTAAGGAGGGAGAGTGCAGTGTCAGGACCAGTGACTTTTAAAGCGCTCTTTGGTGGTTGTCTTAAATTGTTTAGGATGTGTAAGGGTCCTGATTTCTAGTGGGAGCCTATTCCAGGCAATAGTGAGGTGATAGCTGTACATGTTGTGTCTAAATTTAGACTTGGGTTTGTAGATTTGTAGTAGGTCTTGGTTAGAGTTTTTGAGAGGTCTGGAGGGAGAATAATGGGAGATGAGAGGGGATAGTACTGGGCAGTAGGAAGGCTGGTATATAATAGAATGGATGATCTGGAGCTGAGAGACAAGAAGCTGGTGGGGTAATTCAAGCCAGTTTAGGTGTTTTAGAGAGAGATATCATTGCTGGAGCCTTCCTGTGTCCTGACAGAGTGCTCTTCAAACTATCTGGAGATATACAGAGCTGAGTATATTTTCTGGCACTTCAGAGTTGTGTACTGGTAATTGCTGTTTGACTAATTTTATATCATTGCTGGCTGACTTCAGAGTTGTGCACTGTTATTTTTGCTTCACTGTACAATTTTTCAGGTCCCTGCTGAAGGTATTAGTTTTCCCATACCCACCCTCCCTATTCCTGTCTTGTTGCTTAAATTTGGAGGCTTTTGCAGTTGCCAGCCCCCACTGTAGATTTGATCTGGGACACTCTCCCCAGTCCCTCATTCTACCTAATAAGACTCCTTCTGCACTTGTTTTTAGTCATTTTTAATTTAACTGATTTTTTTTAAACTGCTTGGTCTAACATTGCTACATACTCAAGTGTGTTAGCTTGCACTGCATTTGAATTGTTTTACTGCCGTTTTAGCTACTTTTCTGTATATATATATATATATATATATATATATATATATATATATATATATATATATAAAATATAAATATATATATATATAAATACCTTTCCTGTAACTAGTGTATTCCAGATTCAGATTTGCTGTATCCAGGACTGTATGTAAGCTTCTAAGCCCCCCAAGTTTTCCATGTTGGAGGGAAGCCTTCTAGCTTATCAGTGGGAGTGGTAAGCACTAAGTAACCCATCTACTACATAAGGAATGGTTCTGGCCAAGAAACTGTAGTTATTGGCCGTTTGGGCAGTTTTTCCATCTCTCTCAACTTACAGATTTAAAAGCCTGCATTTGCACTCGTTTCCCCCTTTCCTTTAACTAGTTTAGTCCAGATACAGATTCTTAGTTTTAGCACTTGAATTTGCTTATTCGTGTTCAGCACTTGTTCAGAACTTGTAAGCACTAAATAACCTATTAATTACTACAGCACTCAACCTTCCTCATTACCTAGAGGAAAACAGTTTTGGTACTTACTTTCCTCACTTGCTTAGAGAAAAACAGCTCTTGTACTCACTTTCCTCACTTATCTAGAGGGAAAATAGTTTTTTATTCAGGCATGTCCAAGGGTCAGCTTCCAGTGTTCTCTTCTGGCTATCTGATGAATCTGGGCATCTTGAGGCAATGTAGAAATTGCCGAATGTACACAGACAACCCTCTCCTCCTACCACCCAACTCTACAACCTGTGAGAGATGCACTTATCTAGCCAAAATGGAGGTAAAGCTCTCTCCAATCAAGACTTGAACTTGACAGTCAAGAGGAGAAGGTAAACACTTGCACCACACCGCACACATCACATAGTCTCACTAAATCTGCACCACCAAAATCCACACATAGTAACACAAAAACATTCGGGGAGGCTCTCAATAATAATCTGTTTAAGCAACAGAGACCTCCAAAGTAGAAACGTAAGCAACCTCCATCCCCCAACACAACCCAAAGACACATAGCCCACAGACTCAGTGTGCCACTCAACCACAGCCAATAAGGCAAAACAACACACCCAACACACTAGTCATAGGTGACTCTATAGTCAGGCACATTGAGGTCCCACTCACCAGGCTAAACAAGGAGAAGGTTACAGTCAGCTACCTGTCGGGTGCCAGGATCCGCCATATAACCCACGCACTCAGGCACTCCACTACAAGTACAAATATGACTCTGTTGGTGTGAACGACCTGAGACGTACCTCCCTGGACTACATGAAAAGAGACATGGAAGAGCTCTCCGATCTTGTAGCCCAGGCAGGTATGACCCTAGCCCTGAGTAGCATTCTGCCATCACCCAGAATGATGCTGCAGTACAAGGACAAAATGATTGACTTCAACAATTGGCTAAGCTTCTGGTGCCATTCTAAAGGGATCCAGTATCTGTCTGCCTGGGAAGACATGGTCTACAGACCACGATGCTTTGCCAGAGATGGTCTGCACCTGTCAGCCCTGGGATTCCGGATACTGGCTAAGGTTCTTGCACCCCTATAGTGCCTTTTTTAGGCAAGGTTCAAATGACAATTCACCACCGTAAAAGGAACAGGCAAGCAAAAACTGAGGGTGATGCTACTCAATGCTAGAAGTCTAAATCTCAAAATGCACTCACTCGAGGCACTCCTTAAAATGGAGAACATCGATATCTGTGCAGTGACTGAGACCTGGTTCAAGGCTCCAGAGAGCACACCTGCACTACCACACTATAACTCATACCACACTTTTTGGCCATGTAACCTGGACCGGAACATCAAAGGCGGAGGTGTGTCCATATTCATTAAGGATATCCACACCTCCAAGCTAGTTACTCACTATAATGCAGCCGATGTTATCCAAGTGCAACTAACTGTGCAAAACTGCAATCCAAATTGTAGCTTGCTACAGATCACCCACCATGCTCCTGGATTCCCACTCCTCTTTTCTTGATGTACTGGAAAATATTAGGGTTCAACCAAACACCCTAATAATGGGCGATTTCAACTACCCCACCATTAACTGGGAAAACTACTCATGTTCCAACTCCTTCACTCAACGCTTTCTGGAATTCATAAACTCCAATGCCCTGGATCAACTTATCCACACCCCCACCAGGGGCAACAATATCCTAGATCTAGTCATTACCAACATGAGTGACAGGTGTTCCACACCTGAAGTCAACATCTCATTGGTCCGATCCGACCATAAGCTAATTACCCTAGATATCCACATCCTGTCCCCACCCCCACCCCCATTAAGGAAACCATGGTAAAAAATTTCTCCAAAGCCAACTTCATGCTTCTTAAGACAGAAGTGGTGAACTTCATGACACCCATGCAGATGGGCAATACAGTTAAGACTACTGAATCCTACACAATTGCACTTTATAAGCATTTACATGAGTGCATGGATCGTGCTATCCCAAACAGAACCAAGAAGCTATCCTCCAAAAAAAAAGGAAGCCAATCTGGTGGTCCCCTGCCATAAACAAAATGTACAACAGAAGGAAGAAACTGTTGAAAAAGAGAGTAAAATCCCATGAGTGGAGGAGCTCCCTTGTCAGCCTCAGTAAGAAGCTGTGATCCTGATAAAATCCTCCAAAGCTAGTTATGAAAACAAAATTGCCACTGATTCTAAAGACAACCACAAAGCATTCTATAGCTATGTCAAGAATCTCAATGGCAACACTCAGATCTGCTCTGAGTTACAGCACAATGGCACTAAATATACAGACCCAACTAATATTGCCAACATCCTGGCAGATAAGTTCAGTGCTAACTTTACCCCCCTCTCACCCCCTAAAGAGCCCATCTCTATACCGGAATAATGCAAAGTTCCTGTAATCACGGCTGCACAGGTAAAAACCACACTCTCCAAAGCCAAGAATACAGCATCCATGGGATCAGACAACATCCCAGGCTGCGTTCTACATGAACTTCAGAACGAACTGGCAACCCACCTAAGTACCATGTTCAATCATATCTTCACCTCAGGATTTGTGCCTGCTGAATGGCGCACAGCAATGGTTATCCCACTCCACAAGGAGGGAGCCACCAAGGACCCCGGGAACTACCACCCCATTAGCCTGACGAGCCTGGTCTGCAAGGCCATGGAACATATTATCATGGAACTTATAAACAAAGACATTGGTAACCTCCAAACTCTGGACCCCACCCATTTCGGGTTTGTAAAAGGCAGATCATGTCTCCTAAACCTGATAGATATCTTTGAAGCAGTCACCAAAGCCGTTGAGAAGGGTAAGGTGGTTCACACAGCCTATCTAGATCTTGCCAAGGCTTTCAACACCATCCCCCACTCTGGAATTATAGATAAACTCACTAAACTAGGTATAAATCTCTATGTCACAAGATGGGTTGCCAACTGGCTCACTGACAGAACCCACACTGTGAAAGTAGCAGACTTCAAATCCGACTTCAGACCAGTGACAAGTGGAGTACCACAGGATTCAGTCCTGGGTCCTCTCCTGTTTGGTATCTACTTCTCTGAAGTACAGGCTAACACAGAAGGTCTTTGGCTAATGAAGTTCGCAGATGACTGCAAACTAGGAGCCATAACTGAAACTCCTAACGATGTGGACATCCTACAAAAGGGCCTCACTGAGACAGATGCCTGGTGTCAAAGCCATGGCCTCAAGCTCAATGCCAAAAAGTGCATTGTCATCCCCTTTTGTAAAAATTCTGTACCCATGAACTACAACATAGGTGGTAGTATACTTAACACTGAAAGTGTGATAATAGACCTTGGGACACAGGTGGACAGTAGTCTCTCCCTTCATAATCACATCGCCACAGTAGTCAGGAAATCCTTCTATGTGGCACACCTCATCACAAAAGGTTTCTCATCCAGAAAAAATAGGTCATTGTTCCCCTCTACTCATCACTCATCAGACCCATTATAGAGTACAACGCCCCTTTTGGTATGTACCTCACAAGGCATCTACAACAACTGGAAAGGCCACAGAAATACCTCACAAAGAGGATTACTGTCCTCAAACAGATGCCCTACGCAGACCATCTCAAAAAACTCCAGCTTTACTCCATTGCATATCGCCTACTCAGAGGTGATCTCTGCCTAATATACAAAGCTATTTCAAACCCAGAGCTGTTGGACATGCTCCACTTAAAGAAATCCCAATCCCTCCAAGCTACACACTCTAGGGACCTAAACCTTGTCACCACAATAAACAGAACATGCCGGAGGGATAGATTCCTGTCCCAGAGACTTCCCATACTCTGGAATAAACTACCTATCTATATCAAACAAAGCTCCTCATTAGCACTCTTCAAGAAAAATCTTGATGATTGGATGGGAAATAGGAAATTCGCCCCGGGGATCACCTCTGTGGCTCTGCTCAACAGTGGCACAGGAAAATAATTTTCTTGGGTGGCAAAAGCCAGGGTACATTTTTGGCTGGGCTTGTATAGGCCCCAGGGCAGATAGCATAGTACCTACCTATGAGCGAAGTGAGCTCGAGCGTAGTGAGGGTGAACAGAGCGTGACGGGGCAAGGAAACAGCAGTCACACAAAAAAAAATCAGCAGACCAGGAGGGAAACAGTAAGGAGCACACAGTGAGAGTCAGCAGGTAAGTAGAAAAGGTGTTGGAGGTTTAGACAGAGAAGAAAGAGATGTTATAGCGAGGTATACATAGGTATTTGCAGAAAGATAAAACAGTTAAAAGGAAACCATAAACAGAAAAACAAAAAGAGTATAGCTAACTAAGAGAGAGTTGACACTAAGGTAGTGACTAACTTATAGATGGCAAAGAGAGATAGAGGCAAGGTTTCTAAACAGGTGAGTATGGGGGGGGGGTCTCAGTGGTACGCAGGTATCCTGTACAGTAGACAAAGTAAGACTACTTTGTGGTATGAGCTTAGAACATACTTTTAGTGTAAACTGGCTATACAATAGAGCAGAGGTGTAATTCCAGGAGTTGGAGCAGTATCAATAAAGGTAGACGCAGTCTTGAGGGAAGGCACTTTGCTTTTAAAACCTAAAGAAAACAGGAGGGGAGAGAGTGTGTTGAATATAAAAGCTAGGGAAAAAAACAAAAACAACAGAGGTACTATACACACAACTACTGATAACAGCTATAGAGGAGTTAGTTGAGATAAAATATGAAAAATACAGAAATAAAAAAGTACATATGATATTAACTTTACATACTAGAGCAGTAACAATGTGAGACAAAAGTTCAGTAACTTGCTTCTGCTATAACACTTTCAGATAAACAATGGTAAAACTATTAACCATGATGTCTTAGTGTAAAACAACTGACAATAAAAATGGCTGCTGCAGTTCATGTAGTAAACATGTGCCATTTGGTAGTCGAAATAATCAAACTGAGATATGAGAATATAGCTAATCAGAAGTTCTATACTTTAACTCTTGAATTCTAAAAGCCAGGTTAAGGAGTTAAAACTATTGTCAGTCTCATGGCAACAGAACTTAGAACTAAACAAAGTGAGCTATACTTTACATCCATAAGACTGCTACTAAAAGTATTTGACATAGAGGACATGCCATAAAGCAGGCACTGTACAAGTTAAATGCCCAGTAATGCAATACCTAGATTCTACAGACCAACTGTCACCAGTTAATTACAGATGTAAAATATAAAAAGAGATAAAAGAGAAAGACTGGAAGATATATGTTTACTCTCGGTGAAAGCTATCAGGTCCAGAAAATGTGCATGCTTGCGTACAGTTGTTTACATAAACATATTTACACCCCAGTGATGATCAGCAAAATGTTTCCATCTGATTCTTGTTGAAGGTATAACAGAATGATAAGAGAGGAATGGCAGGACATTTTTGGAAATGCCAGAAGATAGTTAAATATTGGAAAGACCTGGCAGAAATGATAAGTGAAAGGCAATTACACCCATGGAAGACAGATACATTTTAGGAGCCAGAGATAATGAGGATGTGGGTCAGCACACCAGGGAATTTGTAGAGATCATAAGCCTGATGACAAAGAAAACAGAATATCCTTGAGTATAAACAAATTAATACACCAAATAGATAAATTGAGGGAAGAGGCATAGAGAGTGTTGCAAGGAAGAAACAGGTTTGTTAAATACATATACCTATCTCCTCATTCTAAAGACATGCTTCTGGAGCATTTCTCCCCGGGCCTCTGCTGAAAACAGGATCTGTGAAACCTAGTCGGACTTTCCCGGTCAACAAACGTAAAATAAAATAAAATAAATAAAATAAAATATGATAATGGCTGCCATATATAAATAGGCCCTCAGACGGCTGAAGGAGAATAGAGACAGTATAAAGACAAACAAACAAGGAATGTAACATGCAAAAGGACTGTCACTCTGTCACCTCTGTCACTGCATTTCATTGCTGAAATCTGTGTTCTGAGAGACTGTTTTTCAATCTGCCTGGAAATATACAGAGCTAAGTATATATTTTTTTTGGTTTTAGAGTTTGTACTGTTAATTGTTGCTTATAGTTTTTCAGATGTCTGATGAAAGTGTTTTCCCCACCTCCCCCTATTTTCTGCTGTGTCTTCAGTTGGTATAACTGTTTTTTACAGCTTGTGTGTTATCTTACTCAAAGATCACTTGCATAAAATTAGACCTGTTAGTAACAGCCTGCATTTCATTGCTGGAACCTGTGTTCTGAGAGACTGCTTTAGACCTGTTAGTAACAGCCTGCAATTCATTGCTGGAACCTGTGTTCTGAGAGACTGCTTTTCAATCTATCTGGAAATATACAGAGCTAAGTATATTTTTTTGGTTTTAGAGTTTGTACTGTTAATTGTTGCTTATAGTTTTTCAGATCTCTGCTGGAAGTGTTTTCTCCACCTCCCCCTGTTTTCTGCTGTGTCTTCAGTTGGTATAACTTATAGCTTGTGTGTTATCTAACTCAAAGATCACTTGCATAAAATTAGACCTGTTAATAACAGCCTGCTTTTCATTGCTGGAACCTGTGTTCTGAGAGACTGCTTTAGACCTGTTAGTAACAACCTGCATTTCATTGCTGGAACCTGTGTTCTGAGAGACTGCTTTTCAATCTATCTGGAAATATACAGAGCTAAGTACATTTTTTTGGTTTTAGAGTTTGTACTGTTAATTGCTGCTTATAGTTTTTCAGATCTCTGCTGAAAGTGTTTTGTCCCACCCACCCTCCCTATTTCTGGCTTGTAGTTTAAATTTGGTGGCTTTTGCAGTTGTCCGCCCCACTGTAGATTTGATCTGGGACATTCCCCCAGTCCCATCTCTTTACCACATTCTACCTAATAAACTCCTTCTGCACTTGCTTTTAGTCCTTTTTAATTTAATTGCATTTTTTAAACTGTGTTTGGTCTAATATTGCTAGATACTCAAGTGTGCTAGCTTGCACTGCATGTGAATTGTTTTTATTGCTGTTTTAGCTACTTTTCTGAAAAAAAAAAAAATAGAAAGTGTAAGCCTGTTTCCTACCTTTCCAGTAACTAGTGTAGTCCGGATGCAGATTTCCTGTATCCAGGACTGTATATAAGCTTCTGAGCGCCCCAAGCCTTACTGTGTTGGAGGGAAGCCTTCTAGCTTATCAGTGGGAGTGATAAGCACTAGGTAACCTGTCTACCACATAAGGAGTGTTTTTGGCCCAGAAATTGTAGTTATTGGCCATTTGGGCAATCTCTTCCCTCTCTCTCTCTCAACTTTCTGATTTGAAAGCCCGCATTTGCACTTGTTTCTGTCCTGTAACTCATCTAGTGCAGATACAGATTCTTAGTTTTAGAACTTAAATTTGCTTATTCATGCTCAGCACTTGTTTAGAACTTCTAAGCACTAAATAAGCTACTAATTACTATAGCACTCAACCTTCCTTATTACCTAGAGGAAAACAGTTTTGGTACTTACTTTTCTCACTTACTTAGAGAAAAACAGCTCTTGTACTTACTTTCCTCACTTATCTAGAGGAAAATAGTTTTTATTCAGGCATGTCCAAGAGTCAGCTCCCAGTGTTCTCTCCTGTCTATCTGATGTATCTGGGCATCTTGAGGCAATGTAGAAATTGCCTCATGTACACAGCAATCCTCTCCTCCTACCACCCAACACTACAACCTGTGTGAGATGCACTTATCTAGCCAAACTGGAGGTAAAGCTCTGTCCAACAAAGATTGAACTTGTCAGTCAAGCGGAGAAGGTAAACATTTGCACCACACCACACTCATCACATAGTCTCACTAAATCTACACCACCAAAATCCACACATAGTAACACAAAAACATTTGCAGAGGCTCTCAATAATAATCTGTCTAAGCAACAGAGACCTCCAAAGCAGAAGCGCAAGCAACCTCCATCCCCCAACACAACCCAAATGACACATAGCCCACAGACTCAGTATGCCACTCAACCACAGCCAATAAGGCAAAGCAACGTACCCAACACATTAGTCATCGGTGACTCTATAGTCAGGGACACTGATGTCCCACTCACCAGGCTAAACAAGGAGAAGGTTACTGTCAGCTGCCACATAACCCATGCACTCCAGTCACTCCAAGTACAAATATGACTCTGTCATTGTCCATGTTGGTGTGAATGACCTGAGATGTACCTCTTTGGACTACATGAAAAGAGACATGGAAGAGCTCTCTGATCTTGTAGCCCAGGCAGGTATGACCCTAGCCCTGAGTAGCATTTTGCCATGCCCAGGATGATACTGCAGTACAAGGACAAAATGGTTGACTTCAACAATTGGCTAAGCTTCTGGTGTCATTCTAAGGGGATCCAGTATCTGTCTGCTTGTGATGACATGGTCGACAGACCATGATGCTTTGCCAGTGATGGCCTGCACCTGTCACCCCAGGGATTCTGGATAGTGGCTAAGGCTCTTGCCGCCCCATAGTGCCTTTTTAGGCAAGGTTCAAATGACAAATTCACCAACGTAACAGGAACAGGCAAGCAAAAACTATGCTAGAAGTCTAAATCTCAAAATGCACTCACTCAAGGCACTCCTTAAAATGGAGAACATCGATATCTGTGCAGTGACTGAGACCTGGTTCAAGGCTCCAGAGAGCACCCCTTCACTACCAGGCTATAACTCATACCACACTTTTCGGCCATGTAACCTGGACCGAAACACTAAAGCGGAAGTGTGTCCATATTCATTAAGGATATCCACACCTCCAGGCTAGTTGCTCAGCATAATGCATCCGAGGTTATCCAAGTGCAACTAACTCTGGGCAAAACTACAATCCAAATTGTAGTTTGCTACAGATCCCCCACCATGCCCCAGGATTCCCATTCCTCTTTTCTTGATGTACTGGAAAATATTAGGGTTCAACCAAACACCCTAATAATGGGTGACTTCAACTACCTCACCATTAACTGGGAAAACTACTCATGTACCAACTCCTTAGCTCAACGCTTTCTGGAATTCATAAACTCCAATGCCCTGGATCAACTTATCCACGCCCCCACCAGGGGCAACAATATCCTAGACCTAGTCATTACCAACATGAGTGACCGGTGTTCCACACCTGAAGTCAACTCCTCATTGGTCTGATCCGACCATAAGCTAATCACTCTTGATATCCACATCCCACCCCCATCCCCCGTTAAGGAAACCATGGTAAAAAATTTCTCCAAAGCCAACTTCATGCTTCTTAAGACAGAAGTGGTGAACTTCATGACACCCATGCAGATGGACAATACAGTTACAACTGCTGAATCCTACACAAATGCACTCTAAAAGCACTTACACGAGTGCATGGATCGTGCTATCCCAAACAGAACCAAGACGCTATCCCCCAAAAAAAGAAAGCCAGTCTGGTGGTCCCCTGCCATAAACAAACTGTACAACAGAAGGAAGAAACTGTTGCAAAAGAGAGTGAAATCCCATGAGTGGAGAAGCTCCCTGGTCAGCCAAAGTAAGAAGCTGAGATCCCTTATAAGATCCTCCAAAACTAGAAACGTAAACAAAATCGACAATAATTCTAAGGACAACCACAAAGCATTCTATAGCTATGTCAAGAATCTCGATGGTAGCACCAAGATCTGCTCTGAGTTACAGCACAACGGCATGAACATTTCTGAACCAACTGAAATTGACAACATCCTGGCAAATAGGTTCAGTGCTAACTTTACCCCCCCCCCCTTCACCCCCTAAAGGGCCCATATCTATACAGGAAGAATGCAGAGTCCCTGTAATCACAATTACGCAGGTAAAAGCTGCACTCTCTAAAGCCAAAAACACAGCATCCATGGGACCAGACAACATCCCAGGCTGCGTTTTACATGAACTTCAGAATGAACTGGCTCTCCACCTAAGCAACATGTTCAATAATAGCCTCACATCAAGCTTTGTGCCAACTGAATGGCGCACAGCAACAGTTATCCCACTCCACAAAGGGGGAGCCAACAGTGATCCTGGGAACTATCGCCCTATTAGCCTGATGAGCATGGTCTGCAAGGCCATGGAATGTATCATCATGGAACTCATAAACAAAGACATTGGTAACCTCCAAACTCTAGATCCCACCCAGTTTGGGTTTGTGAAAGGCAGATCATGTCTCCTGAACCTGATTGACTTCTTTGAGGCAGTCAGCACAGCCTATCTTGACCTCGCCAAGGCTTTCAATACCATCCCCCATTCTGGAATTATAGCTAAACTCACTAAACTAGGTATAAATCCCTACATCACAAGATGGGCTGCCAACTGGCTCACTGACAGAACCCACACTGTAAAAGTTGCAGACTCCAAATCTGACCTCAAACCAGTGACAAGTGAAGTACCACTGGGACCCCTCCTGTTTGGTATCTACTTCTCTGAAGTACAGGCTAACAAAGAAGGCCTGTGGCTAATAATGTTTGCAGATGACTGCAAACTATGAGCCATAGTCAAGTTCCCAAATGATGTGGATATCCTACAGAAGGGCCTCGCTGGGACAGATGCCTGGTATCAGAGCCATGGCCTCAAGCTCAATGCCAAAAAGTGCAGTGTCATCCCCTTTGGTAAAAACTCTGTACCCATGAACTACCACATAGGCAGCAATCTACTTAACACCGAATGTGTTATAAGAGACCTTGGGACCCAAGTGGACAGTAGTCTCTCCTTTGATAGTCACATCGCCACAGTAGTCAGGAAGTCCTTCTACGTGGAACACCATATCATAAAAGGGTTCTCATCCAGGAAAAAAGAGGTCATTCTTCCCCTCTACTCGACACTCATTAGACCCATTATAGAGTACGCCCCTTTTGGAATGTACCTCACAAGACATCTGCAGCAGCTGGAAAGGCCACAGAAGTACCTCACAAAAAGGATTACTGGCGTCAAACAAATGCCCTACACTGACAGGCTCAAAAAACTCCAGCTTTACTCCGTAGCATATCGCCTACTCCGAGGTGATCTCTGCCTAACATATAAAGCTATGTCAAACCCAGAGTTGTTGGACATGCAACACCTAAAGAAATCCCAGCCCCTCCAAGCTACATGCTCTAGGGACCTAAACCTTGTCACCACAATAAACAGGACATGCTGGCGGGATAGATTCCTGTCACAGACACTTCCCATACTCTGGAACAGGCTACCCATCTATGTCAAGCAAAGGTCTTCATTAGCATTCTTCAAGAAAAATCTTGATGAGTGGATGGGAAATAGGAAATACACCCCAGGGATCACTTCTGTGTCTCTGCTCAACAGTGGCACAGGAAAATAACTTTCTTGGGTGGCGTAAGCCAGGGAACCTTGTTGGCTAGGCTTACTTAGGCCCTTGGGCCACTAGCCTAGTATCTACCTATGAACCTATGAACCAGTGCAATTGCAAATAGGACAGAGGTTCAAAGGGGTGGGAAAATGTTTTATGTATGTTAAACTGAACTGTTCGTATGTTTTTCATTATTATGCTTGACAGTTTTGATGGAATAAGTAGGAATAAGGAAAATTAAAAGCATTGCTATAATAAAGGGCTTTCAAGGAATATGAAGATGAAGAAGATGTAAGAGGTAGATAGCAACAAGGAAGATAAGAAGAATAGTGATAGACAGTAGATGTAAGAGTTGTAATTTAACAAGAAGGATTATATGAGAAAAGGAAATGAATATGGTAATTCTGGAGTAAGCTAGTTGTAGGCATCAGCCCTGGGCTGTGTCAGACAGTATTGGATTACAAAAGACAGGAAACAAGAGAAACTGAAAATAAAGGTCTGACAATTTTTAAATGGTAAATCCTGTAGGACTGCATACTTTGTAATGTGGTAAGGAAAAATGATATGGGGAAAATATATGCTTTAAAAAAGAAAGCAATATAGCTCTGAAAGAGACAATATATTCCAAGTGTGGAGTCTCTGGTGATAAAGTGGTTATGATTTGGTACTCCCTCCACTATGGCCCAGGTTCAGTTCCTTTCCAGAAAACAACCAATGCATTGCTTTTTCTGTCTGGCAGTTTAAGTGTAGAGGTTTAAGTGTATGAGCTGATAATGACCTTCATCCTGTAATAATGGGTTTGATTCTTTCAGTCCCAATTTACGTAATGTGCGACTCTGGGCATGTCACTTAACCAGACAGTACTTCCAGGTTGGAGCAGAAAATGGGCCTTTGTGCCTAATGGGGCTACCTGCTTAAAAATTAACAAATAAATAAATATTTGAGATGAGGCCTTAGTGCCAAGTCTCTGTACAGGATGATTGTTAGTTTCAGCAAACATTACCAAGCAACTCCACATGCAAACCACTTCTGCAAGATTCCATCTTAAGTCACATAGCAGAAAAGTTTAACTCATTTGTTAACTGCATTCTTTCTGTATAAGCCCCATGGCATGTGCAATAACTATGTAACAGTATAAAACAAATAACTAGATAGACAGGGATTCTAATCTCAATTCTGGCAAGTGTGTGTGCGTGTGTGTGTGTGTGTGTGTGTGTGTGTGTGTGTGTGTGTGTGTGTGTGTGTGTGTGTGTGTGTGTTTGTAAGTGTGTATGTTTGTAGGTTAATCCCCACTCAGAAAATCTTGATAAATGAACCAAACTAGGCATCAACCCCTATATCACTAGATGGGTTGCAAATTGGTTCACAGATAGAACCAACAGTGTGAAAGTAGCGGACTCCAAGTCAGACTGCCAACCAGCCACGAGTAGAGTCCCACAAGGATCGGTCCTGGGTCCTCTCCAGTTTTGCATCTACTTCTCAGAAGTCCAGGCCAACATGGAGAAACTCTTGATGACCAAGTTTGCAGACAACTGCAAGTTGGGAGCCATTACTAACTCCCCAAGTGATGGAGACATCCTACAGAAAGACCTCACTGAGACCAATGACTGGTGTGGAAACCATGGTCTTAAGCTTAATGCCAAAAAATGCGTCATCATCCCCTTTGGGAAAAACTAATTTTCCACTAATTACCACATCGATGGGAGCCCACTGAACACTGAAGGTGTTATAAGAGATCTGGGGGCACAGGTTGACAGCAACCTCTCCTTTGACCACCACATTGCCACTATAGTCAGAAAGTCCTTCTATGTGGCACATCTCATTACCAAGGGTTTTGCATCCAGGAAGAAAGAGGTCATCATCTCTCTCTAATCTTCCCTCATTAGGCCAATCATCGAGCATAATGCTCCATTTGGCATGTACCTCACTAGACACATGCAACAGCTGGAAAGGCCACAAAAGTACCTCATGAAGAGGATCCTAGGCCTTAAACACATGTCCTACATGGACAGACTCAAAAAACTCCAGCTATTCTTTGTCTCATATCATCAACTAAGAGGCGATCTCTGCTTGACTTACAAAACCATATCTGACTCAGTTCTGTTAGAAATGCTACATCTAAAGAAATCCCAATCCTTCCACACCACATGCTCCAAAGACCTCAACCTCATTACCACAATCAACATAACATGCTGGAGGGACAGGTTCATAACCCAGAGACTGCCCATGCTCTGGAATAGACTTCCCATACATGTCAAGCAGAGCACCTCACTAGCCCACTTCAAGAGAAATCTTGATGAGTGGATGGGAAATAGAAAGTTCACCCTGGGGATCACTCCAGTGGCTCTACTTGATAAAGGTACTGGGAACTAATGTCGGGCGGCACAATGCCAGGGCACTTCTATGGGCTAGGCTTGTAAAGGGTCCAGGGCCATTAGCCTAGTACACACCTATGAACCTATATAACATTTCTCAGATTCCTCCTTCTATTTTATCTAGTAGAGGAAACCTCTTCGTAACTTTCACCTTACTACCAGTTACTTGCTCCTCAGTCTGGAAACTAATTTTGCAAATTGCACCGCTTTCTTGATTGAATCAGATAATTTTCCTCTAACAATATCACCTGATTATACGTTGCAGTTTAAGCAGGAAGGTAGTTCCTTATCTTTGAATGGTGTGTTTTTTTTTTTTTGAGATACTGCTCTCCACACATCATCATACCAGTCTGCTCCTAACACTCTACACTTTACCAACATGAGGCTGGGGTTGGCAAAGATCCAAATGGCATCCTGGTGACCTGCTCATCTTCCATCTACTATGGGTATTTTTTTCGTATGGCATACACTGTTACTTCCAAACCACTGTAAAAAAATTGTAGGAAACCGAGATGTAATAAGCATTAATAACCAGCAAGACACTTCAGTTTTGGCTCTCCCTAATCAATCCAGGCTGGACACTTCCAAGATGTATAATATTTTATTATTGAGTGCTTTCGTCTTCTCAAAGACTTCATCAGAATAATAATAAATGTTTGCTCTTAGCCTTTATATATGCTTCTAATTAAAACTACTAGTTAACAAAATTGCGTCACTTCCTTTACCACTTAATTGGTATAATAAAATCAGTTACAATAAAATACGGTTTACTATTGAAAATGCGAACGGCACTTGGGCAACAGTCGGATAGTCGAACGTATAAGGTCGTAAACACGGATGTCGAAGATATAATAATCAATCTAGGAATGGTTTTAACATGGGTCGAGGTAGGGAAGATGTTTGTAGTAGGGAATAATACTGAACACCTACCTCGACCCATGTTAAAACCGTTCCTAGATTGATTATTTTGTCTTCGACATCCTTGTTTATGACCTTATACGTTCGACTATCCGACTGTCGCCCAAGTGCCGTTCGCATTTTCAATAGTAAACCTAAAATACATGTGTTAAAACAAGTTATAAACAATTAGAATTGTTGAATACAATTCTTATTTCTAAAAATTAATATTAAATACATGCACTTTAAACATTTAACAATACATTTTTCACAGCTCATCAAATAAATATATACATTTAAAAAAAGGTTAAGCCATTAGGATTAACAAATCTAGGTTAGTTACAACTTGGTTGCTAGCATTTTCAAAACAGGAGCCAATGATAATTGTCCATTAAGTCCTGGGGGGGGTACCTGAATTAAGTTGCACTGCCAAACTATTTTGCGGTATTCTAACCTCATTTCCCACTGTCCACCCCTGGGATTGGGTTCCATCTGTTCTATTAGCCAAAATAAAACCCCACCTTTTTCACAATCCTTTAAATGCTTATATAGAGCATTATATTTAACATGTTTTGATATATCAAAGTAGTGGTCAGACATCCTATTTTTTAAAGTTATTTCCTTCTTTCCAACATAAAAACAAGAACAAGCATGACAATGAACAAGTATCTATTGGCTTTTATAAGAACCCTTATAGTAGGGAGACTCAAATCACCTCAATTAGCTATATATTCACATTAGTGACAGGTCCTGAATTTATAGGTGCCTACTTTCTTAGAATTACTGGGCAAACTTCCTTCACTAGGCTTTAATTTCAGAATATTTTTAATATTTAATCCTTTTCTATAACTATACAGAGGGGGTTGAGAGAAGACCTCCAACCCACTGGGCATCTTAAAAAAGATATTCCAGTACTTTTGGATAATTTTCTGCCCCCCCCCCCCCCATATCGTACTTGTATTGTAAAGTTAAAGACCTAGCATAATTTACTTCTGTTTCTATTGGTCAAACTTTTTCGAAATCAGGTTCTAGTCCTGTGGGCTATTTGTTTTACCAAAAATATCCTTATCCTGAGGGGTTGCTTGCTCAAATTTCTCAGTCAAGCCTAAATGGGAATATATTTAGTACCCCACCCTTCCAGAATTTATTTTGTTATTCCTGTAGCCAAGGATTCAGGGTAACCCCTTTCCAAAAATAGCCTCGTAACAGTTTCTAATTCTTCCAAAAGGTTGTTATAACTGGAGGTCATTCAAGCAACCCACCTCATTTGTCCCTTCACAATGCTTTTCTTTTGTTGAAATGAATGGTTACTACTAAAGTATAAATATGTATTGCTGAAATTCTCTTTCCTGCAAAGTTTAGATTTAAATCTGTTTTTTTTTCTAGGTTTTTAATAAACTTGACATCCAAATAAGATATTTCCATATGTCCAGTGTTATATGTAAGTCTTAAAACATCTTTAGTAGTATTGATATACTGGACAGCTTTATCAGGTTCACCTGTGGAACTTTTCCATATTATAAAGATTTCATCCAAAAACTGTAGACAGAGACCTATGTGGTCACAAAATAGAGAATTAAAAACAAGTTTATTTTCCCAATGTAGTAAAACCACATTGGCAAAAAGAGCAGTGCAGGCAGCACCTATAGCCACCCCATTCTTTTGTTTGTAATATTCACCCTAATAGTATACATAATTATTGCCCAGAACCAATTTTAGACTTTCAACAATCAGACTCAACTCAAGGTTATTCAAAAAATCATGTTTGTTCAATATATCAGCACACCAATCCAATACTATAGTGTGAGGGATGACTGAGAAAAGGTCTTAGAAGTCAATTGTTACTAAAAGACCCTGGTATTGGTAATGGGCATTGGTTACTTTTGATTGAAAGTCCCAGGAGTCTACTGATATATATTCATACAATCTCATTAATGGTTTTAATTTTCTGTCTACATTGCCTGCCAGGGGGTAGGTTTTGGATCCAGCTGTGGCAGCTCTAGGCCTAAATAGTGGATCCAATAGATCCTTATGGATTTTGGATAATTCAAAAGTGGAAAGAATTGTTGGTTTTGAGATGGTAAGAAAATCATGTAGGCTCTTATCAGTAACACCCTGTAAGAGATTGTTGTTTAAAGTTAAGTCAATTTGTCTATATGCTATGTTTATTTCATTCTTAGACACCTGGGTGTACCTAGAGTTGTAATTTCATAGCTTTAACATCTTATCCCCATAATCCCAAGCATCCATAATAACTACCCCTCCCCCCTTTATCAGGTTCCATAATCTTAATTTCTTTGCTTAAACTCAAGTCATTCAGAATTCTTCTCTCTTTTAAATCCAAGCTGGATACCCACCTATGATTTTGGTTCAAATAATTCCTGATGTCATTCTCAACTAGTGCTTCAAAATGTACTAGGGTAGGGTGTAAAGAGGGATCATTAAGTACTTTTTTCTTTAATACATTACTATCGGGTACCCCTTTGTTACCAAAGATAAGAGCCAAGTTGATTTTCCTATGAAAAAGATTGAGATCGATTAGCACTTCACTAATTCCACTTCTACCTACAGGTATAAAAGTAAACCCTTTTATAAAAAGTGAAAAGTGGACTGGTGTGAGTTCTAAGGCACTGTAATTGTATTCTTTAACACCTCTATAAGAATTAATGAAATCATCTTTTCTTATCACATCAGGATACAACCCTTTGGTTAATATGCTGATTCCCTGTATTCATTTCTTCTTCTTCCTTTTCAGCCCCTTCCCATGTGGGGTTGTGTATCCCCTCTGTTGTTGTAACTGTCTAGGTTCAACCCTCTCTCTTTGTTAATCAGTCAGTCTGACCTCCTAAAGGGACAGACTCTAAAGGGTCACAAAGATCACAACTCTGTTCAACTCCCTGGACTTCAAAATTAGCCCTAGGATGTTCACTTACAGGGGACTCATTCCTAAGATGGTGAAAGTTTGCAACGTTGTTCATTACATGAGGTTACTTATACTTGGGTAGCTTATATGCTTTCCCTTCAGCTTAGTCCTCCCTATCGCTTTCTATTTTCCCCCACTTTTGTTTTTTCATTCTATCAATTTTATCATCAACTTATTTCTCAATGAGAAGATACTTGTTTTTATGCTCTTCAGCAGTAAACAACAGGTCACTTTGAATTGACATATTTAGTTCCATAATCTCATCATATAATAATGTTAATAACATTGGACCTGACTCGGCCATTACTAAGCTCATGGCAACGAAAAAGCTCTTGAACACCACCCCTTACCTATAATGTACCCCTCCCTGTTACCTCAGATCTCATTTGCTAAGACTATCTCCAGATGGAGAACATGGGAGAAAAAATTTTACATGACAAAGGCCCATAAGGAGACCATTTCTGGTGTATGGAGGAAAATAACCTAAGCAATAAAATAATGCTTCCTGTTCTACTAGAAGCAAAAGGTTGGGAGCTTGGGAGGGAGGGGATGTGAGGAGAAATGAAAAATCGACATTACAGCTGGAATGTTATGGTGAGTGCATAACTTCTTTATCTGATATTGTCAATTTTCATTTCATCTTCACATATGGGACAGAGTCCCCAGCTTTCAACTTTCTGTTACCTAAGAAGTTAAGTTTGTGAGTGTTTCTGCCATTTCACACTGAGCTAATCGAAGGAAGAATACTGAACAAACTTGGATCTATAATATATAACATTAAGTATCCTGTTTTTTTGCTTATCTTTTCGAGTTATTTATAGCACTTTGTCTACTGTATATTTTTCTAGCTAGTTTCACTGTGTGTGAGGTATTAACTGGAAATTGTCCACTTTTATTAAGCATCTTTTGGGTTGTTTGATTCTGATAACTTGTTTGCAGTTAAAAGCTTTCTCTAGAGGCTCCTTTATCTGTTTAAAACTTTCATTTAAAGGCTCACTGCTGCTTTTCTGCTGTGAGAAACATTTCGGCAGTTTGTTTCCCACCCTCCCCCTCTATTGGTATGCTGTTCTTATAGTTGGTTGCTTTGCAGTTGCCCGCCCCTACTGTAAATTTGATCCGGGACCCTCCTCCCAGTCTAGTGTCATTCTACCTAATACAGGGAGAACATTTGAGAAGGCCAATCAGCTTAGTTTCTGCTCCTCCTTTCTCTCTTTCCACTTAAAAAAAAATCTAAGCTTGTTTCCTGCCTTTGCTGTGGGTAGTCTAGTCTGGATAAAGATTTGTTGTGTCCAGGACTATTTGTGGGCTTCTAAGCCCCCAAGCCTTTCTGCATTGGAGGGAAGCCTTCTAGCTTAATTTTGTTTCTTAGAACTAGCCAGTTTTTTACTTTCAGCACTCAAGTCTGTTTCTTTGAGCTCAGCACTTGTTCAGAACTTATTGTAAACACTTAATAAGCTACAAATTACTACAGCACTCAATGTTCCTCACTGTCTAGAGGAAAACAGTTTCTAGTACTTAACAAATAAGCTCATATCCAGGCATGTCTAAGGGTCAGCTCCGGTGTTTTCTCTTGTCTACCTGATGAATCTGGGCATCTTGGGGCAATGCAGCAATTGCCTCATGTACACAGACAACCCTCTCCTCCTACCACCCAACACTACAACCTGTGAGAGATGCATTTATATAGCCAAACTGGAAGCAAAGCTCTCTTCACCTAAGACTGGACTAGACAGTCAAGAGGAGAAGGTAAACACTTGCACCACACCACACTCAGCACATAGTCCTTCAAAACCTACACCAACAAAACACACACGTAGAAACACAAAACACACACTTACATTCACAGAGGCTCTCAGTAAAAACCTGCCCAAGCAACAGGGACCTCCAAAGCAGAAACACAAGCAATCTCTACCCCCCAACACAAACCAAATCACACATAGCCCACAAACTCAGTGTGCCACTCAACCACAGCCCATAAGCCATAATAACATACCCAACACTCTAGTCATAGGTAACTCTATAGTCAAGCACACTGATGTTCCACTCACCAGGCTAAACAAGGAGAAAGTTATTGTCAGCTGCCAGTTGGGTGCCAGGATCCGCCACATAATGCATGCATTCAGGTCACTCCACAACAAGTACAAATATGACTCTGTCATTGTCCATGTTGGTGTGAATGACCTGAGACATACCTCCCTGGACTGCATGAAAAGGGACATGGAGGAGCTGTCTAATCTTGTAACCCAGGCAGGTATGACCCTAGTCCTGAGTAGCATCCTACCATCACCCAGAATCATACCAAGTACAAGGACAAAATGACTGACTTCAACAGACTAGCTAAGCTTCTGGTGTCATTCTAAGGGGATCCAGTATCTGTCTGTCTGGGATGACATGATCAACAAACCACGATGCTTTGCCAGAGATGGCCTGCACCTGTCGCCCCTGGGATTCTGGATACTGGCTAAGGTTCTTACCACCCCTATAGTGCCTTTTTTAGGCAAGGTTCAAATGACAAATTCACCACCGTAACAGGGACAGGCAAGCAAAAACTGAGGGTGATGCTACTCAATGCTAGAAGTCTAAATCTCAAAAGAGAGTACCCCTGCATTACCAGACTATAATTCATACCACACCTTTTGGCCACCTAACCTGGACCAAAACACTAAAGGCAGAGGCATGTCCATATTCATTAAGGATATCCACACCTCCAGGCTAGTTGCTCAGCATAATGCATCCGAGATTATCCAAGTGCAACTATCTCTGGGCAAGACTGCAATCCAAATTGTAGCTTGCTACAGATCCCCCATCATGCCCCAGGATTTCCACTCCTCATTTCTTGATACACTGGAAAATATTAGGGTACAACCTCACACCCTAATAATGGGTGATTTCAACTACCCCACCATTAACTGGAAAAACTAATCATGTACCAACTCTTGTGCTCACCATTTTCTGGAATTCATAAATTCCAATGCCTTGGATCAACTTAACCACAACCACACCAGGGGCAGCAATATCCTAGACCTGGTTATTACCAACATGGGTAACCGGTGCTCCACACCAGAAGTCAATTCCTCGTTGGTCAGATCCGACCACAAGCTAATCACCCTAGATATCCACATCCCTCCCCCACCACCCATTAGGGAAACCACAGTAAAAAATTTCTCCAAAGCCAACTTCACGCTTCTTAAGACAGAAGTGGCAAACTTCACGACACCCATGCTGACAGACAATAGAGATATGACTGCTGAATCCTACACAAATGCACTTTATAAGCACTTGCACAAGTGCATGGATTGTGCAATCCCTAACAGAACCAAGATGCTATCCTCCAAAAAAGGAAGCCAATCTGGTGGTCTCCTGCCATAAACAAACTCTACAACAGAAGAAAGAAGCTGTTGCAAAAAAGAGTAAAATTCCATGATTGGAGGAACTCCCTGGTCAGCCTCAGTAAGAAGCTGAGATCCCCCATAAAATCCTCCAAAGCTAGTTACGAAAACAAAATCGCCACATACTCTAAAAACAACCACAAAGCATTCTATAGCTATGCCAAGAATCTCAATGGCAACACTCAGATCTGCTCTGAGTTACAGCACAATGGCACTAAATATACAGAACTAACTAATATTGCCAACATCCTGGCAGATAGGTTCTGTGCTAACTTTACCCCCCTGTCATCACCTAAAGGGCCCATCTCTATACCAGAAGAATGCAAAGTTCCTGTAATCACGGCTGCACAGGTAAAAAACATACTATCCAAAGCCAAGAACACAGCATCCATGGGACCTGACAACATCCCAGGCTGTGTTCTACATGAACTACAGAACAAACTGGCACCCCACCTAAGTACCATGTTCTATCATAGCCTCACCTCAGGCTATGTGCCCACTGAATGGCGCACAGCAACAGTTATCCCACTCCACAAAAAGGGAGCCACCACGGACCCCGGAAACTACGGCCCCATTACCCTAATGAGCCTGGTCTGCAAGGCTATGGAACGTATCATCATGGAACTTATAAACAATGACACTGGTAATCTCCAAACTCAGGACCCCACCCAGTTCGGGTTTGTAAAAGGCAGATCATGTCTCCTAAACCTGATAGACTTCTTTGAAGCAGTCACCAAAGCCATAGATGAGGGTAAGGTGGTTCACACAGCCTATCTAGATCTTGCCAAGGCTTTTGACATCATCCCCCACTCTGAAATTATAGATAAACTCACTAAACTAGGTATAAATCCCTATGTCACAAGATGGGTTGCCAACTGGCTCACTGACAGAACCCACACTGTGAAAGTAGCAGACTCCAAATCCAACTTCAGACCAGTGACAAGTGGAGTACCACAGGGTTCAGTCCTGGGTCCTCTCCTGTTTTGTATCTACTTCTCTGAAGTACAGGCTAGCACAGAAGGTCTTTGGCTAACGAAGTTTGCAGATGACTGCAAACTAGGAGCCATAATCAAAACTCCAAAAGATGTGGACATCCTACAAAAAGGCCTCGCTGATACAGATGCCTAGTGTCAAAGCTATGGCCTCAAGCTCAATGCCAAAAAGTGCATTGTCATCCCTTTTGGTAAAAACTCTGTACCCATGAACTACCACATAGGCGGTAGTCTACTTAACACCGAAAGTGTGATAAGAGACCTTGGGACACAGGTGGACAGTAGTGTCTCCTTGATAATCACATAGCCACAGTAGTCAGGAAATCCTTCTACATGGCACACCTCATCACAAAAGGTTTCTCATCCAGGAAAAAAGAGGTCAGTGTTCCCCTCTACTCGTCACTCATTAGACCCATTATAGAATACAATGCCCCTTTTGGTATGTACCTCACAAGACATCTACAACAACTGGAAAGGCCGCAGAAATACCTCACAAAGAGGATTAATGGCCTCAAACAGATGCCCTATGCAGACCGTCTCCAAAAACTGCAGCTTTACTCCGTCGCATATCGTCTACTCAGAGGTGATCTCTGCCTAACACACAAAGCTATGTCAAACCCAGAGCTTTTAGACATGCTCCACAAAGAAATCCCAATCATTATGAGCTACTCACTCTAGGGACCTTAACCTTGTCACCACAATAAACAGAACATGCTGGAGGGATAGATTCCTGTCCCACAGACTTCCCATACTCTGGAACAAATTACCTGTCTATATCAAACAAAGCTCCTCATTAGCACTTTTCAAGAAAAATCTTGATGATTGGATAGAACATAGGAAATTCACCCCGGGGATCACTTCTGTGGCTCTGCTCGACAGTGGCACAGGAAAATAATTTTCTTGGGTGATGAAAGCCAGGGTACCTTTTGGATAGGCTTATATAGGCCCTAGGGCAATAGCCTAGTACCTACCTATGAACCTATGAACCTTTATCCCAGGTGGACCCATGGAAGGATGTTTCTCAGAAGCATCAAACAAAAGGAGGCTCTTCTCCTGGAGACCAAATCCAATTTGTAATGAGTGATAAACATATGATGATTAGTCCATGTGGCCTGTGCACAAATTTCATCCATGGATGCATTAGCCTGAAAAACTGCCAAAGTGGCCATGGCCCTGGTTGAGTGAGCTCAAACAGATTTGGGAAGATCTATACCTTGTTTGGTGTAGATGAAGGAAATGCAATCAGGCAGCCATTTTGCTAGAGTAACTTTGGATACTGGAAGCTCATTCCTAGGGCCTGCAAAGGAAATAAACAGTTGATCTGCCTTCCTAAAATCTTTTGTCCTGTGCAGATAAAAACATAATTGCCTATGGACACCCATCAAATGCAATACATATTCACCTTTGTCACTGAATGTAGGGAAGAAAACAAGCAGGTTAATGGTTTGATTGATATTAGTCTCAGAAAAAGCTTTAGGTAGAAAGGAGGGGTTGTTGCACAAGGAAACTCTTATGAATAATTAGGTACGAAGGTAGGGAAGATAAGGCCTGAATTTCTGATGTTTTTCTTGCAGATGTAATGGCCATTAGGAAGATGGTCTTCCAAGACAAAAATTTTATATCCCATGTCACTGTGGGTTCAAACAGGGGCTGAAAGATATAACATAGTACCAAGTTTAGGTCCCGTGGAGGAGAGGGATCTTTGTGAGGTAGCCTTAGCAAATGGGTCCCTTTTAAGAAGCCTTTGCAAGGTTTGTGGGAAATCAGTGACATTTTATCTTTTCCAATATGAAAATCAGAGATAGCTGCTAATTGCACTTTAATTGTAGAGGCAGCTGCTCCATTATTAAAGAGGTGAGCCAAAAAGTCTAGACTAGAGTGGATAGGTGCTATGAAGGGATTTTCATTGTGTTGTTGAGCCCAGATTACAAACCTCTTCCTTTTGCTCCTATAAAGTTTTGAGTGAATGGCTTATGAGAGGATAGCAAAATGCGATGGACCACAGATGGGATCATAGACTGTCTCGCTATAAATGTAACTGGAGGAACCAAGCCATCAGTTTGAGGTTGGAAAGATTGCGATGAATCATTCCTGTTGGGTGTGACAGGAGGTCTGGAGTGAGTTCCAGAATCCAGGGTTCCTCCTGTAAATGAGGCCAAAGTAAAGGGAACCAGATTTATCAAGGCCAAATTGGGGCAATGAGGGTTACTGTTCTCTTCAACCTGTTTGCTTTCTAAAGGAATTTGGGATCAAGGGGGTAGGGGGAAAGGTATACAGGAGACCAAGAGGCCAATCATGTATGAGAGCATCCCTTGGGGATTCCCTCCTGGGGGGGGGATTAGGACACAGTATCTGCTGCATTTGTTGTTCAGAGGGGATGCAAAGAGGTTGCAGCAAGGCTGGTCCCATCTGTAGAAAATTACTTCTGCTACTTTCTGGTTGAGGGACCACACATGAGGCATGAGAATGGATCTGTTCACCTTGCCTGCTATCACAATGGACTTTCCCAGAATGTGCATTGCTACAAGAAAACGGTTGGATAAGATCGCCCATTGCCACACTCTGAGTGCTTCTCAACACAGAGGGTATGCTCTGGTTCCTCCTTACTTGTTTATGTACCAAACTACAGACATTGTCTGATTGAATTGCCACTGTTCCCAGAGGAATCCCTGAGGGATGCTCTCATACATGACTGGCCTCTTGGTCTGCCTGCAACATTAGAAGCATTGTCCTCATCTCCAGGATGTTTATGTGCAAATTAGCCTTGTCAGCTGACCAGGTGTCTTGGACCATCTTCCCCAGATAATGCCCCCCCACTGGGAAGCGTCCATGGTCACAGTGGCCTGTGGTTGTGGGGTGCACAAAAGGTCAACCTTGTGTTAACTGGGCAAAATGAATCCACTATGACAGGGCTTTTTTGATGGTGTCCATAATGAGAATTTGGTAAGACATCAGTTGGTGGATAATTGACCACTGTGCAGCTAGAAGCCATTGTAGTATTCATACCTGGAATCTTGCCAGCAGAACCAAGACTATAGCTGTAGCCATTGAACCTAGAGGTTGTAAGACATGACAAGTGGCTATCTTCTTTTTCTGGAGCAATGTGTGTGTTTGGTGCCTGATTGTCAACACTTTGGAGGGTGGAAGTTTTGCAGTTATCTGAGTCATGTCTAGAATTGCTCCTATAAATTCTAGTGTTTGAGAAGGGTCCAAGTGAGAGTTCTCATAATTTATGGATATACCTAGCTCTGTACAAATTTGGATAACAGAATCTCTTGCTTGGTAAGTAGATGTCTGGGCGGGGCGGATATGAGCCAGTCATCCAAATATGGAAACACACAGAATCCTTGTCATTTCAGGTAAGCCACTACCACTGCCATGCATTTGGTGAACACTCTGGAGGTGGTAGTGAGACCAAAGGGCAATACTCTGAACTGGTAATGACTGTCTTCCAGCCAAAAGCATAGGTGGCTTCTGAATTGTCTGTCCATCTTTATACGGTAGTACGCAGCCTGAAGGTCTATGGAGCACATCCAATCATCCTGTTCCAGAAAAGAAAGTATGTATTGTACTGTGACCATTCAGAACTTGTGGCATCGAACTGACTTGTTTAATCTGCTGAGACCCAGAATTGGACTCTGTTGTACTTGACAGAACCACAGCAAGATCTTCAAGGAAAAACAAACCTGTAAGGTGGACAACTGCCATTAATAGGCTATACAATAGAAGAAAGAAATTGCTGTCTAAGAATAGGAAGAAATGGTCTCAAAACTGGAAACACTCCCTCCTCAACTTAAACAAGCAAATAAGACTCCTAGTGAAGTCCTAAAAAGCTAATTACAAATCCAGATTAATTTCCCTCACTAAGGATAACCACAAGGCATTCTTTAGTTCCATCCATATCCTCAAAGGTAAGGCCCAGATCTGCTCTGAACTCATAGTTCATGGTACTACATATAGAGAACCCGTGGACAGAGAAAACCTGCTGGCTGACAGGTTTAGTGAAAACTTCACTTCCCTGTCCCCACCACATATACCCCAAAGCATTCCTAATACCTATCCCCTGCCTAGTATCTCTGAGGAGCAGGTCTTAAATGCCCTCTTCAAGGCAAAAAACACAGCCTCTGTGAGACCAGACAACATCCCGGGCTGTGTTCTACATGAGTTAAAACAGGAATTAGCATCGTCATTGTGCATGCTTTCTAATCACAGCCTAAGCACTGGCTTCACAGAGATCAGTTCTGGGACCCTTCCTGTTTGGAATATACTTCTCCAAAGTATAGGCTAAAACTAAAGGACTGTGGCTGACAAAGTTTGCTGATAACTGCAAACTGGGAGAGATCAGTGAAACCCCTAGCAATGTCAACATCCTGCAAGAAGGTCTTACACAGACTAATGACTGGTACCAAAGTCATGGTATTAAACTTAGTGTAAAAAAAGGCATTATCATCTTCTTTGGCAAGGGTGATGTTGCTGCAAACTACCACATCAATAGCAATACCCTAAGCACACAGTCACTGGTGAGAGAGCTGGGCACACAGGTTCTCAGAATCCTTAACTTCAATTACCATGTCTCCATAGTGGTAAGAAGGGCATTTTATATTGCTCATAGGTAAGAGCATTGCCTCCAGAAAAAAAGAGGTTATAACCCCCATACTCTTCCCTCATCAGGCCAATAATAGAGTACAATGCTCCCTTTGGTATGTGCAGGTTTTTATATTGGTAAAACAGAGAGAAAATTAAAAATATACATTTATGAACATCTTAGCGGAATCAGAAAAAATGATGGTACTAATGCCCTTGCTAAACACTGTATGGATATTCATGGGCATTCTTTAAGTTCTTTGTTTTGAACTCAGTGAAGGTTGGTGAAAGGGGTGGAACATGGTCATTACATCTAGAGAGGAAAGAATTGACCTGGCGACTATGTTTAAGGACTAACATTTGGCCAGGTCTCTGTGAATATATTTCTATCAACAGTATTCTTAGGTTGAAGGCTCTGAAAAGATGATCTGCTTTAATTTAATATTTATTTTAATTTTTATGGAAACATGTAAAACTGAATTGTTTTGAATAAGGTTTTAAAGTAAACACTTGTTTTTGTATTTATATTTAACATATATGCTACATATTCGATGTTTGAGATATGCTGGAATGTTAATTTTATGTTTTTTAAAAGTTTTATAAAAATTCATGGCTATTTATTAATATCTATAAATATTCATAAATATGTATGCAGAGATTTGTTCTCATAGACTGAAATCATGAGAGGTGTGCTTTTTGTATGACATCATTGTTAATTGAAGATATTTAAACATGGATTGCTTTCTTTTAAACTGTCTTTTAAATTGTCTGAAGAAGTTTCTTATGGTAGAAACAAAAGTGCTAATTTTATATGTGTTTTGATTAAATAAAGTGTGTCTTCCATGGATAAACAGACTTAGAGCATTGGATTTTACATTTTTTGTACACCACTGGAGTACTCACATGTCCTGCCTTCTGATCTGGTTTTCTTCAGTTTGTGGTTTTTCTGGCTTACTGGTGGTTTATTGGTCCCTTTGGTATGTTCCTTTCCAAACACTTGCAGCAAATGGAGAAACCACAAAGGTTCTTTACAAAGAAAATTGAGGGTCTTCAAGATCTGCCTTATGTGGACAGACTGAAATCATTGTCACTTTACTCTGTGTCATACATATTGCTTAGAGGTGACCTGTGCCTTGCATATAGAGCAATCTCTGACCCAGCTTTAATGGAAATGCTGCACAATCATAAGTCAAATGGCACACTGGTCACTCGCTCAAAGAACCTTAACCTGGTACGTGACATCAACAGAACTTGCTGGAGACAGATTTGTCTCACAGAGGTTGCCCCACCTTTGGAACAAGCTTCCTGTTCATGTTAAGCAAAGCCTCTCATTGGCCCTGTTTAAGTGCAATTTGGATGATCGGATGGGTAACCAGAAATTCACTCTGGCATTCCACCTGTGTCCCTCTGAAGGGGCAATTATGTGCTGATTTTAGTGTCTGCTTTAAACCAGACACCCTAAAGAACACGGGTTGAACTTTGTTAGGCTTGTAAGTGCCCTGGGGCCATTAGCCTAGGAACCTCCTATGGAACTATGATCCTATGATTGGTCTCCAGTCCCCTGTTTTCTTTGGAACTAAAAATAACCTTGAGTAAGTTCTGAATCTTCTTTGATCAGGGGGAACCTCTTGGATGACTCTTGTCTAGCAGTTTTTGAATTTGAATGACTGCTTGATCCCTTTGACTGGGTGGAATGTCTGGGATTTTTCTGTTCATGGGGACTGGTGGGAAAAAGGGAATAGATAACCTCTGGATATTATCCTCTGCACCCATATATCGGTGGCTATTTTTATCCAGGCTCTCCAGTGCAGGGATAGTTGATCTCCAATTGCCTCCAGAGGTGGGGAATTGGGCCTCCTTTCATGAGCGCTGGAAGGGTTCCCCAAAGAAAGGCTCTTGGGGCCCTTGTTTCTGTGGGCCTCCTCTGCCGCAAGTGTGGCGTCTTTTGGAATTGCCCCCCCCTGCCCCTAGGGGAACTCTCTCCATGTGTGTACTGATAAGACTCTTGTGATTTCATGAACCCTATTTTACCACCTGTTTGACCCTTAGGGTAATATCTCTGAGGGGTGGAAAAATGTACGCTCATGAAAGACAAGGTCTTACCATTCTTTTCACACCTAGATAATGTATCTCTGTCCTTGGGACTGAAAAGGGACACTCCATTAAATGGGGAGTTGAGAAATGAAGACTTAAAAGGCTCGGCAAAGTCGCACAGGTACATCCAGGCATGCCTCTTCATAGATATGCTGGAACCCAACACTCTACTTGTTCCCTTTCCTGCATTTGCAATGAGCCTCATGGAAGAAATAGCTACATAATGTAGGGTTGCTGTTTGGAAAGCAAACTTTTCTCAAACTCCCTCGGCTATGGCTCCCTCAAGGATATTTGATAGCTCCTTGATCAGATCCCTTTGTAACCTGGTGAGGTGGGAGAGATAATTCAGTGATCATAAGGCAAAAGTCCCTGAAGAAAAGACTCGCTTTCCCATCTATCCATCATCCTGGAATCTTTATTAGAAGGATGTATAGTGGAAATCTCCTCTGATAGTTCCTTTTTGGTAGCTGCTGCCATGACCATGGCATCTACTGCAATCCCTTTTGTCCAAAACGTCTTGTCAGCTGGAGTGGTGATTATCTTGTTCTTTTTAACAGTAGCTTTCATGATTTATTTACCACAGGAATTAAAAATAACTAACAGTTCCTTGTAAAAATCTATCTCAGGTTCGACCCTGTTTGGGTATTTGCATATTCTAAGTCCCTAGGTACTTGCTTTTTATTAATACATTCTTTTAAACATGCATTGTCTAACAACAATGTCCTATATTGAGTGACTTTATTCTTTAGTCTGAAAATCATGCCTTTGTATGAGTCCAAAACATCAGGGCAATTATATCCAGTAAAGTCCATCTGGTTTAATCACGTACTAATGTCCAATTGTTGGTATTTGGAATAAAAATTTCCTCGACCATGCAGCGAAAACATCCATTGAGAATTTCCATTACAAATTATTCTATTGCTTGGTCCTATCACCTGCGAGTGAGACATAGTTAACTGGCCAAGCAACATTTGTCACTGCTATACACTCCCATATTGTAAAATACCAGCTGATTCCTGGTTGTGAGAGGTATGTAGTTCCCCTAACGGCTGCTGTGTATGGAGAAGATTCCTTTACCACTTAATTGATGTAAAAAATGAATTACAGTAAAATACATATGTTAAAAATAAGTTATATACAATTAGAATTGTTGAATACAGTTCTTGTTTCTAAAAGTTAATATTAAATATATGCAATTTAAACATTTAGTAATACGTTTTTTGCACAGCCCATCAAATAAATATATACATTTAAAAAGGTTATGCCATTGGTATTAAGAAATGCAGGTTAGTTACAATTTGGCTGCTCACATTTTCAAAACAGGACCAAATGATAATTGTCCATTGAGTCCTGGACATTAGTACATGGTTAAACTAGATGGACTTTACTAGATATAATCGCATGGATGTTATAAACTCATACAGAGCTATGATGTTCAGAATAAAGAACAAAATCACTCAGTATAGGACATCATTGTTAGACAATTTATTTATTGTTATTTATTTAACATTTGTTAACCAGGAAGGTCCGACTGGACATAGATCTTTTTTCAGTGGAGCCCTGGGGAGAAAAGCTCCACAAGTTATACAACGTTTACTAAAAAGATTTTTCACAGGCAAATTTTTACATAGTGCAGTAAGAATATAGGATAACATTTATACATTCACAACAAAGTAGCAGTAGGGAGAAAAAGCAATATAAAACATAGCAATTTTATACTTTGAGATAGTTACAGTCTATGACATGTTATTACTTAGGAGTAATCTTAGGATAGGCCTTTTCAGAAGGAGATTAGCTGAGCAAAAGCTCCTAGAAGTAGTAGAAGTGTGGTGAGGTAGGTGGATGATTTAGATGTCAGGGAGGTATGGAAAAAAATCTTTTGTTGCAAAGAGAGATAAAGTGGCAATTAAGACTGAGGTCCAATTACTCTCCTGGCCTTAATGAAGACATTAACATAAAAGCCATTTTATTAGATAAAGCTGCTTTGGTATAATTTTAACATTACAAATGTATTTTAATGTGAACATTTGTTATTTTTATATATACATACATATATAAAAAACAAAAAACATTATTTGGATCAACATATTTTCTTATCACATATCCCCTTACACACGTTATATACACTCCAGGTATAGAAACTAAAGTCTAATCCCACTGACCCACCATCCAGCCGGATGTGTGAGTTAATTTTCCCAGGGGAAGTGTTTCCCTGTCACAATTTGTCACTGTTTTTACCTTCAGATACTGGCTCTATGGACGTATTTTGTGTGTTTTTTTACCACATTATTCTGTTTCCAAGTTCTATGCATTTTCACACTATTACTACTTTTTTGAACACCAGTTAAAAACAGTATTAATATCACTACACATAAAGAATATTAATTTTAATGGAATATTTTATTGTTTTTAACCTAGGTTGGCTCTATATGAAATAGGTAGTTGATGAAAGGAGGAAATGTTCTTGAAACCAGCCCTATGTGTTATTTAATAGCAAACAAACATTAAGGAGAGTCATGAAAATTGAACATTTAATGGTTATCAAATTAATGTAAAGAACTGCATCAACACAATGTATATATATACATATATTTCTTTCATATACAATTTTTAATAATATTTTTGATTAAAAATCTTGTATTGTAATGTTTTTAATTTTTTAACTTGCTGTGTAGAATTTCCAACATTCCAGTATTTATTTAGGATGTTCAAGCATATACACAAAAAATGTTTAACATATTATAAAGGACTTGAGGCAAGGGTAATCTCCCTACCTCCAGTCCCTTTCATCTTTAAAAGACAATGATGGCTTAATTGGTTTAATTATTGATTAATTACACAATTTAGGACTGTATAAAAAACTAAGGCACCAGAGTTTTATTATTCTGAAGAAGTCTGCTGTGGGCAGACGAAAGCGCTCATTCTATTGTTGGAACTGTGCATTAAAGATTTTTTTGTCTGTTCAGTACAGAACTTTTTATTCTAATAGGAATGGAAGAGTTACAGAGTTTGGAGTTCAGAAGGAAAGATTTAAGCTCTCTTTTAAAGTGATTTTTGCTAATAATAGCTTGTAAGTCAGGGGTTAGTTTGTTCCAAACCTTGGCTATGTATGATGAATGGATTGACTGGTCAGCTCTGTTGTTAACTTTGGCAATTGTTAACAGAGCCTTGTGAGATGAGTATAGGGGACAAGTGGTATTATAAGGATGAACTAGATTTTGAAGAGCGGGGGCTTTTTTGGTTAGTGGATGAGAGTATGAAGGGTGACAAGTTGGTTATAGGTAAGTAGGTTTGGTAGTTCAAACCAATCTAAGTGTCTGAGTCCTAGCCAATGATGTTCGCCATAGCTGAGCCCTCTGGCAAAGTTTGCGATCCTATGGTAGCAGCTCTCCAGTTTAGCTAGGTCACCCATCTTTAGGTTAGTAAAAATGGGTGAGGCATACAGAAGAGTAGAGATTAGATGCGTGGTTGCAAGGGTAGCCTTGGTACTGTCTATTAGGTAGTGTTTGTGCCTATAGAGACTACCACATTTCTTATTGACTGTTTTGATGTTGTGGGATATGTGTAGGTCATATCTAAGTGAACAGTCGATAGTGACACCTAAGAGTTTAATATGAGGTACAGGAGCAATGATTGTGAGGTTAGCAGAAGATATAGAAAAAGGAGGTGAAGGGTTGGGGGGGGGGGGTTCCTGGGAAGAAGAGCATAAGTTTAGTTTTACTTGTATTTAGAGTGAGTTATGAGTCAGTTAACCATTTTTCGACTCTTGAGAAAGATTCTTGGGTTATTGACTGTAATTGCTGTAGAGAGGATGGTGCACATATTAAGGCAGAGTCATCTGCTTATTGGATAAGGGAGGCTTCTCCAATGGCAGTATGGAGTTTGTTAGTGAAAAGAGTAAATAGGAGTGGTCCAAGGATGGATCCCTGTGGAACACCCAGATTTACAGGAAGCAGAGTGGATAATTTATTTTGCCAAAGTACAGCTTGTTTACATCCTGTAAGATATGCTTTGACCCAGTTGATAGTGGAGGAACTAAGGTTAAATTCTGATAGAGAGTTTAAGAGTTTGACATGAGAGACTGTGTCAAATGCCTTTGACAGGTCAAGGAAAGTAGAAGAGACAATAAGACTACTATTTCTGTACCAACTGACTGTATCAGAGAAGGATAAAAGGGCAGTGGAGGTACTGTGGTGGGGACAAAATCCATGCTGTGATTTGGACAGAAAGTTGTTTTTGAGAAGGTGAGACATAAGTTGGGAATGGATGCATCTTTCGAGGATTTTAGACAGAAGGGGCAGGATGGCGATGGGTCTGAAATTAGAAAGTTCTGTTAAGTTTCCATGTTTATGTAGGGGTGGGCTATCTTCCATATGACTGGGATTTTTTGCTCAGTAATGGATCTGTTTACTAGAATGCAGAATGGGTATGCAATGGCTTCAGCTGCTAATTTGAGGAATTCTGCAGGAAGATTGTCAGCTGTGAGAGTGCTGGGTTTGAGTTTGAGCAGATGTTTTTTTTTTTTTATAACGTTAACTTGAACTGGGTGAAAAGAGAATTATTGTCATTGGGGGTCAGTTTGGGAGAATCTAGTGGAATGTTAGTAGTATTTTTTGTTTGAGCTAGTATTGATTCAGTAAAATATTTGTTAAATTGAGTCTCAATAGGGGATGAGTTATCAGGGGTAGTAGGGGATGGGATACTGATACTGCCAGGATGGAGGATTTTATTGATAGTGGCTCAAAGCTTTTTGGAGTTATTTTGGTGTTGATATTGTGCACTTTGGTAGAAATTTCTTTTGTCAAGTTTAATTTTTTTCTTGGCTAAGTTTCTAAGTTGTTGGTAGGTTTGTTTTGCTATATGGGATTTATCTTTTTGCCAAGTGCGCCATGCTTTGTCTCTCTGTTTTAGAAGGGATTTAGTATCTGTGGATAGCCAAACTGCATAGTTTGATTTAGTTATAATAGTTTGCCTTGGTACTAGTTCATCTAGTATGTTTAAAAAAGTGGAATTGAAGTAGTCTGTGCCATTGTCAAGCGGAAGATATTTTAGTGGTTGTCAGTTGCAGACAGTTAGAGCAGATATCAAAGTCTGAGAGTAAAAATTATGTTTACATCTAATGGTGATGCATCTGGTATGCTTTTCTTGGTGAGTTTTTCTTCTAAGGAGAAAGGTGATGAGATGATCGCTTAGGCTGTCTGGGAGACAGCTTGCTAGCAGTGAGGGATTTGGTTGGTTGGCGAGTATCCATTCGAGGATGTATTCCTTTTTTCCTTACTTATCTATTCTTGTGGGTGACTAAATGAGTTGGGAGAAGCCATGGAGGCTAATATGCATAATATGAATAGTTGGGGAGGGGCTGCTGCAGGAGACCCAGTCAATACTGGGGTCACCTAAAATAATAGTTACTTGTTGTAGGGTTTGGGAGGCCCAGTGGAGAATGTGGTCTATGAGTTGTCTCCAGGGGGGAATGTAGTTGCCAAGTAAGTTAAGATGTTTGTGTGTGTTAAGCTTGAGTTTACCTAGTATAATTTCAGCTTTACCTAGTGTAATTTCAGTTTTACCAAGTATAATTTCAGCTTTACATTTCAATTAATTTTTAAAAGAATGTATTAATAAAAAGCAATTACCAAGAGGACTTAGAATTTGCAAATATCCAAACAGGGTTGAACTATTTTCAGAAGGGACTGTTAGATATTTGTAATACCTGTGGTACAGTAATCATGAAATCTATTATTAAAAATAATGATAGGTTGTTAACATATTGTATGATGAGATTACCAAAGTAAATATGTTAGTTCAAAGTGACCTGTTGTTTACTGTGAAGAACATAAAAACACATATTTTCTCATTATGAAAGAAGTCAATAAAATTGATAGAATGAAAAAGCAGAAATGAGGGAAAATAGAAAGGGATAGGAATGGCTATGCTGAAGGGAAAGCACATCAGCTACCCAAGTATAAATAACCTCATGTAACGAACGTTTGCAAACTTTCACCATCTTAGGAATGAGTCCCCTGAAGCTGTAAATGAACACCCTGAGGCTAATTTTGAAGCCCAGGGAGGTGAACAAAGTTATGTCCTTTGTGACCCTTTCAAAGGGGATACACAACCCCACAGGGGAAGGGCAAATGGCCGAAAATGAAGAAGAAGAAATTAATACAGGGAACCTATGTATTAACCAAAGCGTTGTACCTGATGCAATAAGATAAGATGGTGTCATTAATTCTTATAAAGCTTTTAAAGTATACAATTACAGCACCTTAGAACTGATACCAGTCCACTTATCTCTTTTTATATAAAGGTTTACTTTTATACCTATAGGCAGAACTGGAATTAGCAAAGTGCTAATTGATCTCAAACTTTTTCTTAGGAAAATCAACTTGGCCCTTATCTTTGCTAACAAAGAGGTACTTGATAGCAATATATTAAAGAAAAAAGTACCTATAATCTCCCTTTACACCCCACCCTAGTACATTTTGAAAGACTAGTTGAGAATAACATTAGGAGTTATTTGAACCAAAATCATAGGTGGGCATCCATCTTGAACATAGAAGAGAGAAAAATTCTGAATTAATTGAGTTAAAACAAAGAAATTAGGATTATGAAACCCAATAAGGGTGAGGGGGTATTTATAATGGATGCTTGGGATTATGGGCCTGAGATATGAAATCTACTAAATAGTGACTCTAGGTACACTCAAGTGTCTAAGAATGATGTAAACATGGCATATACGCAAATTGACCTAACCTTAAAGGGACAGTCGCGGGGATTTTTTGTTTTAATTCTGGTCTTTATTTACATTTTCAGTGTGCCTTTCTGAGCATGCTCAGCTTTATTTGCGGTGGCCAGAGGAGGGTATCTCCAGGAAGTTTCAGAGTTGTTAACTAGATTCCATCTGAAATTGCAGTTGTGCTCACAGCTCTTACATAAGCCATTCATTAGTTTAGTCTGTGCGTTTTATCCTCACAGAAAAGTAGCCTTTCATGCATTTTCACACCCTGTCTGCTACTCTCTAGAAAACATATGAGTTCAGAAAAGCTAAAGCATTAGCAAAGAGGGTTTTTGTTCCTTACATATAGCAATTTATTTTTATTCTGACTGTTAGCAAACTGCAATGATTTGGGGATGTGACTGCTGCTAGTTCTGTAGAAAGCATCTGAGTGAGGCAAATTTCAAACAGCACTGGAAACAGTCTTTCTCCTTATTTCATGCTGTAGAAATATGTGTTATTTTGTACTGATTTCTGAATACTAGTCATGTAAATACTTTCTGACATGCCTAGTAACTCTAGAAAGCATTGCTGCACATACATTCTTCGATTCCTTTTTTTCTTATTTAATATCTACTGATTTCTGAATGCCACTAGCAGAGTGCATATTTTATGAACTCACTGCTTGCACCTCTGTAGAAGCATGAGTGAAGTGAAATTCAGACATTAGTAAACAACTCGTTTGTGTTCCTTTCACTTCATATTTTATTTTGGGTCAAAGTCTGAACACAAGCACAATGCATTTCTTAATATACATGCTACATCTTAGTGAGTTACTGCATTGTACATGCTGATAGCATTTTTCGTTCTGTTTCTGCCTTACAACTGTATGCACCTGGGTCTAGTTCCACTGTAGAATGCACCTGGGCAACAGAATAATTTTTACTGGGTGCTCTGCTTGCTGTATGGCTGCAGTCTGTGGCACCAGTGATACTGTGAATGCCTGCTATATGATAAATTTTTTATATCACAGAGGTTCACCCAATGACGTGTGTGTATATACTTCTGTTTATAAGGGGCTATGGAGCAAACTTGTTGATGCTTGAGGTGGGCTTTTGGTACAACAGAGAAATTTTGCAGTGTTACAGGGGTCAGGATGCTTTCTGCTACAGTTTTTTTATAATTTGTAGGGAATTCTACATACAAATTAAACAAATACAACAAAGCAACCAACGTCTCAGTCTTCTACTGAATTGTCTTTGACTGCTGCATGTTCTGTATTATGTAAACAAAGCATATATGAGAAACCTTTTTTGGGGTAGAGCACTGACCTCCATAGACCTTTTTCAGACTCAGCCTAGGTGTGTTGTTTGGTTACATAACTTGCTCAGAGTTACACGGTTACACAATGCAGACTGACAGAATCAAACCTTGCATCTCTAGACCAGAGGAAAGAGCTCGCCAAAATCTCCGTAATCCTCTAAGCCAACTGCCAGAACTATCTAAGCTAATGGGGAACAATGCATAGAAGTAATTTTAGATTATGCCACTAGATACCTGTAAGTGTCCTATTGCAGAGCATGTATAGCATGGACGTTGTCAGAAAGCTACAGCTAAACACATTCCAGTGAGTTATCCTCATGCAAAACAAGGCTATTCTGAAATTACACAAACTATACACATGTACAAGCACTTGCAGGACAATTTTTAAGCACATATTTGCATATTTAAATAGGGGCAGCACAGTGGTGCAGTGGTTAACGTTGTTGCCTCACAGCAAGAGGTTCTCCAGTTTGATTCTCGGCTGGGGTGCCTTCTCTGTGGAGTTTGCATGTTTTCCCTGAGTTTGCATGTGTTTCCTCCGGGTACTCCAGTTTCCTCCCACATTCTAAAGACATGCGACTGGAGCATTTCTCCCAGGCCCTCTGCTGAAAATAGGCTCTGTGGAGCCTAGTTGAACTTTACGATAAATAAATAATGACAAATTCCATAAACTCTTACTTGTCAGAAAACAAACTGACCCATGATAAAATTTTTCCGTAAAAAGGAACCTAAATCAATATAAACTAAAACATGTGAAAATCCCATCCATGATAATTTTCCACCCACATCACGGTTAAAATAAGAAATGCAAACTAAAATAAAACCAAGTGTACAAAACATTACATTCCTTTGTCATAAAACATTGCAACAAAATTACACTAAATACATAATACATATTTATTTCTTCCCGAAATGTATGCACACCATACAGCAGCTAATATCAATAACTCATCCCAAATTTGACAATCCCTTAAAAATAAAAATGTTGTTCTTACCTGTATTATGCAGTATAAATCATGTGAATTTATGCTTGATAGTCTTTTGATAAGTTGTCTTCTTCTGCTACAGCGATATATTTCAAGTAACTCCCTCACAACACTACCCACTGGCCATGTATTAAAATATGGTCATTATCACTGCTACATGGTGCAGCATAACCATTTCACCTTTCACAATACCCACACAGGCCATTTCTAAAACAAATGTAAAATGATATACCAATATTTCACTAAATTCTCCTTCACTTTTTCACTCTCACTGTGGGTTTATAACTGAATAAAAAAAAACAGTATGATGTTCAAAACATATCCTGCCTCCTTAAAAAACAATGCCCCACCAATAATGACTTCGGTGTCACTTTTCAAAACTGAAATTACTGTCTTTTCATTGTGAAACATTGATAATAAGGAACTTCATCAGACATGCAGCATACAAAATGAGCCTCTGTCTCCACTGACCCATCAGTTTGAATAGGGACATTCTCATCTCTTTTCACTGCACCATCAGTATTAATGGAGACATTTTCATCTCCTTTCTCACCTACTCTGCAATTCTTTTTTGCTACAGAAAAGTTGGAATAATGAACCCAGCCTTATAGTAAACAACTTAAAATGGGCTTACTGTGGCTTTCCTTACTACATAGCATAGCCCTTTGGGAAAATACTGTAATTTATTCTTACATAGTTTATACAGTGTATGTAAGTAAGTGTAAATTGTTAGTCAAATGTAGGTCGTCTTAATATTGAGACTAAAAGCTGACAACAAAATGTGACGTGGCCCTGAACATGAGTGCTGAATGCAAACACTGACTGGTAGCATCAGCCATTATTTCCAAACAATGTATGTCACTAGGATCCATGCAGGTGAGAACATGGTCAGTGTCCTTTAGTAGCAGATGGCAAATAATGGAATCAAGAGTAAAAAAAATATTCTAGTTTAGCAACTGAGATATTTAAACCAAATGTTATAACCAGCATAGAAGTCACTCAGTAGTACAGGTAAAAGCATGCATACAGATTAGGTGGTCACTATTGCTCTGTATTGCACAGTCATCTACATTAGGAGAGTTTATATCAGAAATGTATAGTTCACACCTGCAAAAGTTAAGCAGTGCTAAAAAATTACCTTTTCATTCCCACATAAAACCCATTAGAAAATAATATGTCAGTCAATGGTAGAGCCAGGTTACATTTCTTGTGAGGGCACAGCAAATGGCTGCTGGTTATATGTTCCCCAACCCACAAGCTGACGATATATGGAAACAGAGAAGAAAATGCTTTACTTAGTCAGTGTCCAACTGCTTGTCAGAATCACACCTACAGCTGAATAATGTCAGTTCGACTGCAAGTCGCAAAATGCATGCCTTTTGGATGTTTCTGATTTGGGCTCAAAATGTTGCTCTGTCCGTCATAATCTCTCCTAAAATTTGCTATTTTGGGAGAAAAGACAATGGATTACACTTAATAATCATGGCAATTTCTTTCAAACAGAATGAAGTTGCATCTGATCAGAAGCTATAGTTTGCATATGATTATTCTTTGTCTATATTTATTCTACTCAACATTTTTGAATTTGTTACCTTTGATTGTGAACTAGAACTGTATGTAAATGAATGGGAAAACAATGTAAACGCGATACTGCAATACTGTATCACCGGCATACCAGCAACAACACACCAGGCATGGCATAGTCTGCAGCTACCAGAAAGAATGCTACTGTTATATAGTTTTACGTGAAAATGAATTACCAAGACTGTCAAGAGAAAAATACACAATTCCAGTCTTGTCTTAAAATGTCAGAACTTGCAGTACTAAATTCAAAGGCAAGTGAACTGTGCAGTGGATTACTAAGAATTGTCTTTTCTGTTTTGATAGATGCAGGGAATGTTATAAGAATACCTTGTTTTCACTGGGAACTAAAACAACACTGAGACAATGGATTTACAATATTTTAAAGTAAAATTACAACATGGGTGGCAATGTACATGACTTAAGGAAAGTGGGTGTTTACTTTGGTCATCCTGGATTCAGACCCAAATTTAAAATGCTGGGATTGTCCCTTTAAACAACAATTTCTTACAGGGTGTTATTGATAAGAGCCTGCATGATTTTCTTACCCTCTCAAAATCAACAATTCTTTCCATTTTTGGAGTACCCAAAACCCATAAGGATCTATTGGATCCACCTCTTAGGCCTATATTTTCCACAACTGGATCCAAAGCCTACCCACTAGCAGGCTATGTAGACAGAAAATTAAAACCATTAATGAGATTGTATGAACATATATTAGTAGACTCCTGGGTCTTTCTATCAAAAGTAGCAGACTCCCATTACCAACCCAAGGGTCTTTTAATAACAACTGACATCCAACACCTTTTCTCAGTCATTCCATGATCCCAGATAGTATAGGATTGGATTGGTGTGCTGATATATTGAAAGAAAATGATTTTTGAATAACTTTGAGTTGAGTCTGATTGTTGAAAGTCTAGAATTGGTTCTGGACAATAATTATGTATACTATGATGGAGAATATTACAATCAAAGGAAGGGGATGGCCATGAGTGCTGCATGCACCCCCTTTTTGTCAATGTGGTTTTACTACACTGGGAAGAGAAATTTGCTTTTAAATCTGCATTCTTCGACAACATTGGTCTCTATTTAGTTTCTGGATGACATCTTTATAATTTGGAAAAGTTCCAGAGGTTAACTTGTTGAACTTGTCCAGTATATCAATACTACTAAAGATTTTTTTAAGACTTACATATAACACTGGACATATGGAAATATGTTATTTGAATATCAGGTTAATTAAGGACCTAGAAAAAAAGCAGATTTAAATGTAAACATTACAGGAAAGAGAATTTCAGCTGTATGTATTTATACTTTAGTAGTAATCATCCATTTCACCAAAAGAAAAGTATTGTGAAGGGACAAATGACCTGGGTTGCTCGAATGGCCTCCAATTATGATGACCTTTTGGAAGAATTAGAAACTGTTACCTGGCTATTTTTAAAAAGAGGTTACCTTGAACCCTTGGTTACAGGAATAAAGAAAGAAATTCTGGAAGGGTGAGGTACTAAATATATTCTCTTTTTGGGTTTGAATGAGAAATTTCAGCAAGCAATGCCTCAGATAAGGATATTTTTGGTAAAACAAATCGGCCCACAGGACTAAAACCTTATTCAACCAATGGAAGCAGAAGTAAATTACAGTAGGTTGTTAACTTTAAAATACAGCTATGATATGGGGAGGGGGTACAGAAGATTATCCAAAAGTGCTGGGAAATCTTTTCTAAGATGCCCAGTGGGTTAGAGGTCTTCTCTCAACCTCCTCTGTATAGTTATAGAAAGGGAATAAATATTAAAAATATTCTATAAGTAAGGTCTAGTAAAGGAAGCTTGCCCAATAATTATAAGAAAGTAGGCACCTATAAATGTGGGACCTGTCATAAATGTAAATATATAGCAAATTGTGGTAATTTGAGACTCCCTACTACAAGGGTTCCTATGAAAGCCAATGGATGCCTCAGCTGCTTTTCAAAAAGGGTAGTATACCTTGCTTATTGTTAAGCTTGTTTTTGTTTTTATGTCAGAAAGACGAAAAGAACTTGAACAGCCAGGATATATGAGCACTATTATGATATATTTAAACATGTTGAATGTAATGCTGTAGATAGGCACCTAAACGATTGAGAAAATGGTGAATATTTACTTTGGATAATAGAATAGGTGGAACCCAATACCAGATGTGGACACGGTTAGAATACTGCAAATTTGTTTGGCAGGTATGCCTAAATGCAGGTAGCCCTCCCCCTACCAGACTCAGTGGACAATTATCATTACGTCCTGTTTGGCAAAATGTGAGCAGCCAAATTGTAACTAACCTGTATTTCTTAATACTTATGGAGTAACCTTTTTAAATGCATATATTTATTTGATGGACTGTGCAAAAAGTATTGTTAAATGTTTAAAGTTCATATATTTAATATTACATTTTAGAAATAAAAATTGTATTCAACAATTCTAATTGTATATAAGTTATGTTTAACACATGTATTTTCTTCTTTTTCTTTCAGCTGTTCCAATTAGGGGTTGCCACAGCGGATCATCTGTTTCCATTTCTTCCTGTCCTCTGCATCTTGCTCTGTCACACCAACCACCTGCATGTCCTCTCAAACCACATCCATAAACCTTATCTTAGGCCTTCCTCTTTTCCTCTTACCTGGCAGCTTCATCCTTAGCATCCTTTTACCAATATATCCAGCATCCCTCCTCGACACATGTCCAAACCAACGCAATCGCACCTCTCTGGCTTTGTCTCCAAACCGTCCAACCTGGGCTGACCCTCTAATATACTTATTCCTAATCCTGTCTACCCTCATCACACCCAGTACAAATCTTAACATCTTTAACTCTGCTACATCCAGCTCTGACTCCTGCCTTTTTGTCAATGCCACTGTCTCCAACCCGTATAACATAGCTGGTCTTATTACCTTCTTGTAGACCTTCCCTTTCACTGTTACTGGTACTCATCTGTCACAAATCACTCCTGACACTCTTCTCCACCCACTCCACCCTGCCTGTACTCTCTTCTTCACCTCTCTTCCACACTCACCCTTACTCTGAACTGTTGATCCCAAGTATTTAAACTCATCCTCCTTCGCCAACTCTACTCCCTGCATCCTCACTATTCCTCTATCCTCCCTCTCATTTACACACACATATTCTGTCTTAGTCCTGCTGACCTTCATTCCTCTCCTCTCTAGAGCATATCTCCACATGTATTTTATTGTAATTAATTTTGTTATGTCAATTAAGTGGTAAAGGAAGTGATGTAATTTTGTTAACTAGTAGCTTTAATTAGAAGCATATATAAAGGGTAGGAACAAATGTTTATTATTATTCTGATGAAGTCTTTTGAGAAGATGAAAGCAATCAATAATTAACTATTATACATCTTGGAAGTTTCCAGCCTGGATTGATTCGGGGGAGCCAATAATGAAGTGTCTTGCTGGTTAACCAGTTACTTCCCCTTCCTTATTAGTATCTGTATCTGTGGTTGTGTCTCTGGGGTGAGTATGAAATGGGGACATGTGGCATTTTGGCCTATCCCCCAACTCAACAAAAGTTCAGCCATGCCCACCATCTTCATGTCGCTTTGGACCCTGCCTCCTAACATGAGATGTCCTTAGTCTCCACCAAGGGTCACCACAGGAGATGCTCACATAATTGGCCTCCTCACTCAGGATAGTAATTCCCACCCCTCTCTGGTGCTGAGTTAGTCACATGATCTGCTACTTGAACCTTAGTCATCTAGGCTGTAGTCAGGGCTTTATCTATTTACACCACCAGATTTGCCATAGATTTGGGAAGTGTTTTTAACTGTACTTTTGCACAAAGGAGATCCTGCTGCCATGCTCAGCAAAAATTGCCCTATTAATTTTCACCAATAGCTGCTATCTTACTTAAACCACAATCACATTATCTATGGACTCAACATGGCTTCCATCCAGTGCACAGGATAAATGCACATCTATCTTTCTGATTTATTATCAGATATATTATAAACAGAAGGCATTTCAAGGAAATATTGTACTCTGATTATCAAAAGCAAATAAAGTGAAAAACAGTGTTTTTTTGCAGGGGGCAAACCCCTCTGCACCACCATGTGAGGGGGGGGGTTATGCCCCTATGTCCCCTGACGATTATTTATGCTAATTCCAAGATTGCACAATCCCCAGAGAAGAGGCATATTCCCCAACCCAGGGGATTGTCGATATTTCGTGTCTGTCAACTATCTGTCTTGTCAACCAAAGTGTGTCAACCAAACAGGTGCTGGTATTTGGAAATTTTGATCAATTTATCCACTCCCATATATATATATATATATATATATATATATATATATATATATATTGATATATTGATATATATATATATATATATATATATATATATATATATATATATATGGATCTATGTTGCTACATCAAAATTATGTTAAATCTAAACATACTATAACGAACTCATTGCACTTTCGCGAAATAAAAAAGATAAAAAAAACCTACAAAAATAATACACTACTCATTTTTATGCAGGGGGAAAGCCCCACTGCATCCCCCCATGTGCACCCCCCACACCCCCCCACTTTAATATTCTCACTCCGAGATCGCACTACAGTGGGGAAAAGGGAATATTCCCTTATCTCCGCTGTACCCCGATCTAAGCAACAACTTGCTTTGTTGTACAATCAACAGTACATGTTGATGTACAACTAAATCTACATGTAAACTGCTTCTTGAAGTGCATTTTCACTAAACTTTACTTTCGCGAAAGTGAGTTCGCTGTAGTACATTTCGATTTAAGATACTTTTGATGTAGCGACTAGGATCCAAATATATATATATATATATATATATTACAGATGCAGCTATATACCTAGGTACAGATACAGATATAGATATAGATATATACCTAGATATAGATACAGATGTAGATATAGATATATATACCTACGTATAGATACAGATGTAGATATAGCTATATACCAAGGTATAGATACAGATATAGATGTAGCTATATACCTAGCTATAGATACAGATGTAGATATAGATATATACCTAGGTACAGATACAGATGTAGATATAGATATATACCTATGTATAGCTATAGTTGTTGATATAGATATATACCTAGGTACAGACACAGAAGTAGATATAGATATATACCTACATATAGATACAGATGTAGATATAGATATATACCTAGGTACAGATACAGATGTAGATATAGCTATATACCTAGATATAGATACAGATGTAGATATAGATATATACCTACGTATAGATACAGATGTAGATATAGATATATACCTACGTATAGATACAGATGTATAGATATATACCTACGTATAGATACAGATATAGATATAGATATATACCTATGTATAGATACAGATGGGGATATAGATATATATCTACGTATAGATACAGATGTAGATATAGATCTATACCTAGATATAGAGGCAGATGTAGATATAGCTATATACCTAGGTACAGATACAGATGTAGATATAGATATATACCTGCATATAGATACAGGTGCAGATATAGATATATACCTAGGTACAGATACAGATGTAGATATAGATATATACTTATGTATAGATACAGATGAAGATATAGATATATACCTAGATACAGATACAGATGTAGATATAGATATATACCTACAGATGTAGATAAAGATATATACCTACATATAGATACAGATGTAGATATAGATATATACCTAGGTACAAATACAGATGTAGATATAGATATATACCTAGATATAGATACAGATACAGATATACATATATACCTACGTATAGATACAGATATATATATACCTAGGTATAGATACAGATGTAGATATAGATATGTACCTACATATACATGCAGATGTAGATATAGATATATACCTACGTACAGATACAGATGTAGATATAGATATATACCTATGTATAGATACAGATGTAGATATAGCTATATACCTAGTTATAGATACAGATGTAGGTATAGATATATACCTAGGTACAGATACAGATGTAGATATAGCTATATACCTAGGTACAGATACAGATGTAGATATAGATATATACCTACATATAGATACAGATGTAGATATAGATATATACCTAGGTACAGATACAGATGTAGATATAGATATATATCTAGATATAGATACAGATGTAGATAAAGATATATACCTATGTATAGATACAGATGTAGATATAGATATATACCTAGGTACAGATACAGATGTAGATATAGATATATATCTAGATATAGATATAGATATATACCTATGTATAGAAACAGATGTAGATATAGATATATATACCTAGGTACAGATGCAGACGTAGATATAGATATATACCTACATATAGATACAGATGTAGATATAGATATATACCTATGTATAGATACAGATGTAGATATAGATATATACCTACGTATAGATACAGATGTAGATATAGATATATACCTACGTATATATACAGATGTCGATATAGATATATACCTAGATATAGATACAGATGTCGATATAGCTATATACCTAGGTACAGATACAGATGTAGATATAGATACATACCTACGTATAGATACAGATGTAGATATAGATATATACCTAGGTACAAATACAGATGTAGATATAGATATATATCTAGATATAGATACAGATGTAGATATAGATATATACCTAGGTACAGATACAGATGTAGATATAGATATATATACCTACATATAGATACAGATGTAGATATAGATATATATACCTACATATAGATACAGATGTAGATATAGATATATACCTACATATAGATACAGATGTAGATATAGATATATACCTACGTATAGATACAGATGTAGATATAGATATATACCTAGATATAGATACAGATGTAGATATAGCTATATACCTAGGTATAGATACAGATGTAGATATAGCTATATAACTAGTTATAGATACAGATGTAGATATAGATATATACCTAGGTACAGATATAGATGGAGATATAGATATATACCCATGTATAGATACAGATGTAGATATAGATATATACCTAGGTACAGATACAGATGTAGATATAGATATATACCTACATATAGATACAGATGTAGTTATAGATATATACCTACGTATAGCTACAGATGTAGATATAGATATATACCTAGGTATAGATGCAGATGTAGATATAAATATATACCTAGATATAGATACAGCTGTATATATAGATATATACCTACGTATAGATACAGATGTAGATATAGGTATATACCTAGGTACCGATACAGGTGTAGATATAGATATATACCTACGTATAGATACAGATGTAAATATAGATATATATCTATGTATAGATACAGATGTAGATATAGATATATACCTACGTATAGATACAGATGTAGATATAGATATATACCTACGTTTAGATACAGATGTAGATGTAGATATATACCTACGTATAGATACAGATGTAGATATAGATATATACCTACATATAGATATAGATGTAGGTATAGATATATACCTAGGTACAGATACAGATGTAGATATAGATATATACCTATGCATAGATACAGATGTAGATATAGATATATACCTATGCATAGATACAGATGTAGATATAGATATATACCTATGCATAGATACAGATGTAGATATAGATATATACCTATGCATAGATACAGATGTAGATATAGATATATACCTACGTATAGATACAGATGTAGATATAGATATATACCTACGTTTAGATACAGATGTAGATGTAGATATATACCTACGTATAGATACAGATGTAGATATAGATATATACCTACATATAGATATAGATGTAGGTATAGATATATACCTAGGTACAGATACAGATGTAGATATAGATATATACCTATGCATAGATACAGATGTAGATATAGATATATACCTATGCATAGATACAGATGTAGATATAGATATATACCTACGTATAGATACAGATGTAGATGTAGATATATACCTACGTATAGATACAGATGTAGATATAGATATATACCTACATATAGATATAGATGTAGGTATAGATATATACCTAGGTACAGATACAGATGTAGATATAGATATATACCTATGCATAGATACAGATGTAGATATAGATATATACCTATGCATAGATACAGATGTAGATATAGATATATACCTATGCATAGATACAGATGTAGATATAGATATATACCTAGGTACAGATACAGATGTAGATATAGATATATACCTAGGTACAGATACAGGTGTAGATATAGCTATATACCTATGCATAGATACAGATGTAGATATAGCTATATACCTACGTATAGATACAGATGTAGATATAGATATATACCTACGTTTAGATACAGATGTAGATGTAGATATATACCTACGTATAGATACAGATGTAGATATAGATATATACCTAGGTATAGATACAGATGTAGATATAGATATATACCTACATATAGATATAGATGTAGGTATAGATATATACCTAGGTACAGATACAGATGTAGATATAGATATATACCTACATATAGATATAGATGTAGGTATAGATATATACCTAGGTACAGATACAGATGTAGATATAGATATATACCTACGTATAGATACAGATGTAGATATAGCTATATCACACAATCACATATACTAAGGAGACAGTTTTATAGTGATGAGCTACTTCTGTAGCTTAAGTACAGGCTCAGCATCAAATACTGAAAAAAGCCTATGAGCTGCGTGAAAGTTCATATGAAAACTACACTAGAAGATGTGCTTATAAATGTATTGTCTGTGAAGTCAAATGTAGAAGAGGGGGCCACAGAGAGGGAAAAACCTCAGTATACTTTTATTTAGAACCACCCCTTTGAGTGATGCAACATGCCACACGTGCAACGTGCCAAGGTTAACCATTGAGGGGACTGTAAGTAACATATGATGGGCTCTCTTTCTGAGAAGGGATATATGGTATTTAATGACTACTTCTACTTCAGCCCAAATCATGTCCATGGTCCACTGCCACATAGTTCTATGGAAATATAAGCCTGACCAAGGATAGGACTGAGAGCAGATTTCTGAGATGCCTGTTGAAACATCTCCTTTGTTATGGCAGACATTGTAAATGAAAACTATGATTCCCTGGTATGTTAGGTTCACACAGAACTAGACTACACCTGATGACTGCCGCACATCATACTAATAAGTGGCAGAATACACAACTGCTGTCTAATCGACAAGATGGATTTTCTTGTCCAATGCAACAGTAAAATGTGGATTGTAGATGTAAATGGTTAAATTCTGGCACAAAAAACTATTTTCCCATCAGCTGGATATATCTGTATTCAACTAATTTTGCACCTAAAAAATGGTATGTAGCTCTGCTATAAATAAATAGTAAAGCCAGCTAAGTAGGCAGCAGAAATATAATACTAGGAGCACAGATATCATTCTAATGATTTAGACACTGACACCCATGTTTCAGCCAAGCATTTTCCAGCAAGCATTCTACCAACAGATAAGAAAAATAAGCCCCATGAAGCTTATTTGGTATGTTCTGGCAGTGTCTGCCAGAACTGGCAGAAAGAGAAAGACATCTAGATGTTGGTCATGGGCGGAGGGGATTATGTCTGAAAAGCTATACTGCCGCGCAGACTGCAGAGTACTACTTTGTGCTGCCATATGTTTCAGGCAGCACCAAGCCAAGATAAGTTAGAGAAGATTTTAGGTTTGGCTTTTTGTATTTATTGATGAGAACAGTCCATCTGGGAATATCCTGTTTTCAACAAAAGCCCATGAAGAATTGTCAGTGGCAGAACAGGGATTACACTTGCCTTTGCTACAGAAGCTTGTGGGTTCTATCCTCACACCAGGCAGGTAGATCATTTGTTGACTCTGCAGTGTAGCATAAGTGGATACTACACTCCTGAGTGTGTGGTCATTTAGATGAGGTGTTAAACCAAGGTCACATCTGCTTGAGTTGGTGGTAGCATAACTAGATGTAAAAGAGCCCATGGCACATATGGAAAAAAGTTCAGGAAGTTCCCTGATGCACTGGCCAAATTTCCACTAGTAGTAGACCCACCTTGGGTCTCCCTGAAAACAGGCTACTAGATTAATGGAATTAACCTGGTCAAAAAGGAAAGAAAAATGTACAAATTTTAAAACATTTTATGATAACATAATTAACACTCTGATGCAATTAAAAATCGGCATGTAGAGAAACTGAAATAATTATATCATATACTAACAGGTTCATGTAGAAATATGTCCCAAATAGAAAACATTAATAACAGAAAACTATATTTGTGTTATAATCACAAGTAAGTGACAGTCAGAGTTTATATAATTATAAATATCCCAAGTCACAGTCTGCAGAGCAGTAAAGGAGCTGGGGACAAAATATCCATCTTCTGAGCTGCTGATGACATTGGACAGTGGCTAATGATGTTGTTAAGAAAATGAAGACCAACTTGCAAAATCAAAAGATTATAAACACTGGGAAGGGGTACACATTTAAATCCTGAGTGGAGGAAGGACAAAGGAGTAAGCAGAGAAGAAACAAGAAGAAACCCTGAGACAGGTGACTCAAGAGGTGGCACCATCGTTCAGTTGCATAATCTGATGTCATCATCAGTTCAGCAGCACATTCAATTTGCACAGTAGTGTGTTTTTGTACATCTATTAAAAGTAACCTTGTGAGAAATGTAAGTAGCTTGTCTTATAATTTAGCTACACCCTTTTTTGTTTGGCAGTCTAGGTTGCATGAAGAGACCCACACCTGTGTCAGCAGTCTAGTGTGTACATTTTAATGAAAATGTTGTATATCCAGGAATCTGTTGGATATATAAATAGAACAGACTGGGTTAATTTGTACTGAATGTCAGCAATGTGATGGTTCATTTCCACCCATTGGGCTTTCTGTAGTAAAGTACAGTGACTTGATTTACTTGCAAACTTAGCACACTTAACTACCCACTTATAGGCTTGTTCAAGCTTGCTAAGTTGAGAACATCATAAGAGAGTTGGGGTTGGCATAATGTTTAAAGTGTTTACCTCACAGATACAGGGTACAGGGTTAGATCCTCACTTTTGAGGGAACTTGACTAGAGTTAAAATGGGCCATGAGTCTACTACTTACCTGTGAACCTATATGTTTGTAAGGGTACCACATATGCAAAAGTGGTTAGACAGAAGATAGGTTTAGGCTACAATTTTACATATTTAAACAGGGGTGACTGGGTACAATAATACTACTTTTTAGTGTTTTTTTTCTACTGTTTTATTGATGTGACAGTCAAATTTTAGGCTGTGGTCAGTTAAGACCAAAAAGGCATTATATGGATTAAACTACTGGCAGAAAATATATGTTTGATTTTATTTGTGTTTAGTAGGAGGCCTGAATTATTTAACCAGTCATAAATCATTGATCACAGTAAAATAAGACTGTAGTAAGATTAGAACCTATAGATTGATTGTGTGAAGCAAAGCAGGGTTGAGTCATCTACATGCTGTCTTAGATGAACTAGTCTCAATTAGTCACACATAATGTTTACAAAGATACTAAAGTGATGAGGTGCAGATACAACCCCCCCCCCCCACACACACACACACACACAGAATGCCTACTTGTATTGCTTTAAGAGAAGGCAAGACTCCCTTCTAGTATATGTTTTTTTCCTTTTGTATAATGAAAGAGATAACTAATTAACCAGCTGATTTGACTGGACTGAATTTAGTTTTTATGCTGATAAAGTAAATTAGCATGAGAAGCAATTCTGAAGCCCTTGAAGAAATTCACTAAAAAAATGAGGTGAAAATCTTAGCATTATATAGGTTTTAACAGAGGTTATCCAGAAAGCTCAAGTCAGGTCTGGTATCCCACCTGTGGCCCAGAGGGTGACAGGACTAACAACAAACAGAGTACAAGAGATTAGTTCAGATAAAATCACTTCAGCTAGCAGATTCTAGGAGACTATCTCTGATGCATTCCCTGTGGGAGGAATAAAGTTGCCTTGTTGAGGTTTCAAGTAGTTTATTCAGTTAAGTAGGCAGATGGATGAGTGTTCTTGCTCTAATACATTACATTCAGCAGGTCAGTTATTTAAAGCCAGTTACAGACAATGATGGGAGGGTCCAGGGGAGCTGATTGGAGGAAAATCTGGGAAACAAAAAAAAAAAAACAAGGAGCCAATCCCAAAGTGTAGAGGTTAGTCCCTAATATGAATATTCCTGAAAGACCCATGAGGGTTTATCAGCAGTCTATGAAAACCTCATTCTTAGTTAAAAAGTTTTTATTTTTATTTTCAACAAGCAAGAAATGACAACACACCATGCACTACCACTAAAGAACTATATTTAAGAAAACACTTTCACTTGAGCTTCTTCAGGTCCATCTAATAGAGTAGTTTGTAGAGTGGTTTACAGTTTGATCATTGAACATGCCTGCTTTATCAGGCAATCACCAGATTTTATTAACCTGTTTTGTATCACATGTACTATATTTAAAATTATATAATTGTTCTGCCAAATATATAGTAAAATAAATTAAGAAAATTGCATAGATTGTGTTCCATAAGCTCATCAAAAGTCATGTTGATAGAGAGAAGGTTGTCAGCTATTAGATGGGTCAAAGTCTGCTTATGAATACCTCTCTCAACAGCTTTTATAGGAAGTGAGAGAAGGGATGTTGGCCTATATTCAGATTGCTCTGTGGATGACCTAATTTTGTAGAGAAACAAAGGCGTTTTTCAAACTTTGGAGACATAAGATTCAGCTTCTGTGTGGTTAAGAAGAATGAATACAGGACAGGCAATTACTTGAGGAAATAGTTTAAGATATTTTGGTGGGAAAGCATTTATTGCTGGTAATGAGGGCATTAGGTGTCAAAGTAATTTCTGAGTCATGGTTACCATTGTAGGTTCAAAGTAAATCTGAAATCATCCTCTGAGGGTTAATTCAGGCTACTTGAGATAAGAGCAGAAAAAAAAATAGTCTAAATAGTCGCCAGTGAGGTCATTAACCATTTTCCTAGAAGATACATTAAGTGCAGAATTATTTTAGCACATCTTCATTAAGCTTAGTAACTTGGAAATACTATGGCACAAAATCTGTGACTTATGTATATGCTTAATTTGATGGGAAAACATAATTCCTTTTACTATTGAACAGTAGTATTTTTATTTTATTGTGCCCTTGCAATATCGAATGTTTTGTGCTGCTCACTTTTGTGCCAGCAGTTGACAACCAAGGTCTCACTCACATGAAAGAGAAGGAAAGCAAATTGTTGTCAGCAAATGCTACATTCTAAACTATGATGTCACAGCTTAGGTTCCAGGATAACAATTTCAGTACTACCTCAAAAGTTACATTCTATTCATTTATTATGTTCACAAATATCTGACTGCAAATATTGCTGTGATTATTTTACAAATTGAAAATCCAATAAAAACTTAAAAAAAAATACATTCAAAACAACACTGTCACAGCTTAGGTTTCAGGATAACAATTTCAGTACTACTTCAAATCTTACATTCTAAACAATGATGTCATAGTTCAGGTTTTAGGATACTAATTTCTGTTACAACACTACTACAACCAGGCTTGAGTACATCATATATTTTGTGATGCAAATGGCGTGTTTTACTCTTCATTCCTTTTCTTGTGCTTGAACTATTGTCATGAATTATTTCTTGATGACAGATCTTAAAAACTGAATTTAGAAGCAGGAGTTAATATGAAATGTCTAGTCACCAACATGCATAATGACAAAAGGCAATTTATTATAAGGCATCTGGGAAAACTGGTATTAAACTTTAGCATGTATAATTGCAACAACTAATAAAAAATGTAATACAGGAAATAACAAATGCAAGTGCCCCTCACAACCAAACAAAAGTTCATTATTGTCAGCATTGTCAGATTAGTTGAAGTACACCAATCAGGCAACCAAAACAGCTTTAGAGTTTAAAACCATAAACATGATTCAGTCTTGCTCTGTACTACACATACCAGTTTATAATATATTGGTTGCAAGTCTTTGAATCCCTCATCAGAAAGCAAGGCTTTTGTTTGATGAACATGCCATAAATGTAGAAGTATATGGTCACGGTCACCACTGTTTGTCATAGCGATGCACTCCCAAATGCAATAAGGCAATAAAACATTAAATACTCATGAGAAAGGATGTTGACTGGCTTCTAAAATAAAACAGAAAGGAAAACACAGACAAGGACGAGTTCCCAAACCACGAATTAGACATACCCAACACCACAATGGGTGAAACAATCTACTTCTGGCATTAGCATTGCAAGCCAGCTGTACATAGGCAGACAGGAAATCATTGGTGACTTTCTTCATCTTACAAAAAAGTACCACATCACTGACTTTTTCAAAGAACTGTGCAATGACAATTCTTTTGGGTTAAACCCACAAGGATTAGTCCTGAATTCATAGCTCTGTGTAATGCTGCCAGTACTGCTAATATACAGAAATATGACTTCCCTCACATTCATTGTTACACAAGCACACTAAATCTGTAGTGAGGGTTTTGTATTTCAGCAACAACACAACAGTAATATGAGTGGGTGCTACAAAGAACATTTGTGACTGACTTAGTCACATTGAAACCTCATGTAGCATTTTGGCTGACCTCCAGAAAATGTGGTTTGCCAAAACAGCAACTAAAACAAGATGTTCAGACAAGATGGAACCCAAATACAGGAAGGTGGCTATGAATTTGCCTGAGGGAATTGTGTAGCAAATGGCATTGTGCTGAATTAATTTCAGTCGGGCCATGGAACAATTTATTACTTTAGTGGTCTCTCCTTTTATAAAAACACCACAAAGCTGTTCTGAGCAAGACTATTCTTGTCATAAACTTGATGAATGAAAAATATAGCAGAGAGTAAAGTATTTACTTTAAGAAAAAAGGTCATGAGGTCAAGTGACATGACTATTCAAAAAAATCTTATTACAAATCTTGCTGTGTGTCTGTGTTGGGGAATGCACTGGATCGTATCCAGAACTTTGTACATACTTCCCCTTCCTCTACTACCCTACATAAAAGTCTCTGTTGCTCGTCAATAACATATGTGGCTTTCGAGTGCTGGTGAGATGCAGATGTCAACAGATGTGGCTGGATAACAATATGGCATTTGAGACACAGTGACACTGAGAGGAGAATGTGTGTGCCCTTACAAACATATATATGCATGCTCACTGAGGCAGACAGGCACACATGCACACTTACGTACACATGCTCATGCATGCACACACACAAATACGCGCGCACACACACACACACACACACACACACACACATTCATTCTGTGCATTTGGCTGCATTATGATAAAAAAAAACTATGGTAAATCAACTATTGATAAACAAGCACCATCTGAAGTCACTCAGTGTAATTAGTTTTTACAAAACAATATTAAGACATTTCCGGACTATGTACTCCTTTTCACAAATAACAGAATGCTACAAGACCAGAGTACAAGTACAATTTACCTCATATAATAAAGGTCATTCTTTCATCTATGTCTTAGCTGAAAATGGCTTCTTGCATTATGTATGAATTCTAATATTTATGCATGCACAATCTCACAGTTGTAACAACATACACGTCTGCCTTGTGCCCACGTCAAGGCAGAAAGGAGTCAACTGGCCAGGTTATCTACCAGGTAATCAAACATATTCATAAATAACTAACTGTCTATTTTGATATGATGTTTTTTTTTTACTTCCAGCTATTGATAAGGAACAACTGTAACTATTGTACTGCTTATCCAAATGTGGCAGAGCTGGCTACCAGTTGCACAGTAAACCCTTCTAGTTGAGTTACCAAAAATATGCCTGGAATCAAAGGCCTTACATCAGGAGGCTGACACTTTCAATTACTCTTTGATATTTGACTGAAGATGAAACTGTTACACAAATCACATCTTAGTCAGCTATCAAATCTTAAGTACCAGAATATACAGATTTTAGCAGCTGCACATTAAAAGGAAACAATGTATTTGATAATACAAATGGATTAGGTAATGTAGTATGCATAACTAATGATTGTAGACTATACTGAATGTGGCAGCAATAATCTTCATTAATAATATCGTTTTAGCAATATGACCAAATCATCTAGAGCCAGTTTTTACACCACTAAGTGTCTAACCCTAACACAATTTGTGATCTCCTATCTTGGGAATCCTGTGTACCACAGGTTATGCCTAAAGCAGTTGGTCAACATAACTCTGACCCCACAGGCACCATCTAAAATCTGTGCTGCTGCTCCCAACTACATTCAAATTTTAGTGGGTTTGAGATGGAAACACCCAGCATGTTTTGGAAGATGTGAAGAACCCCAGATAGACATGGGAGAGAACATACACAGTCCACATGAGCAATGTGTGGAGGTCAGGATGGAACTTTGTACTTTGTGCATGGAAGGCAAAGATCTTAAACATTGCGCCAACCATGTTTCAAAAAGTGTCACCTGGGATAACTATTGAGTGAAAGCTGGATGAAAAAATAATCAACCTGCCAAGCATGATCTAAGGATTGCTGCCCTCTATATAGGGTTACTGACATGACATAGCTTGGAAGTGGCTGACATGATGGTAAGAAGGAGGTTGGACATCCTGTGTATTCAGTATAGAAGATGGAAAGGCAGTACAGTAAGGCCACATGGCTTGGAATGCAGAGTTTACTACTCCTTTGCAGGACAGACTAGAAATGGTCTGGGAATTGTAGTGAATTGTGGTGAGTAAGTGTCTCCTGAAGAAAGTGAGGAATGTCACCAGTATTAGCAAAAGACTCATAGCAATCAGACTCCAGTAAAAAGATAGGGCACTGTTCATAATCTCCACCTGTCCCCACAGCAGGGTTGTAACAGTGAGGATAAGACTGCATTCAGGTAGTAGTTGAAGTTTTACTAGATGAAGCAACAGAGCATGAATTGGTGTTGATAACGGAAGACCCAAATGCACATATTGGGGCAGATAGATCAGGGTACAAGGACTACCTGAGTCCACACAGGTGGGGCAACAGGAATAAGGAAGGAGAGGCCATTCTAGACTTCTATCTGATGAATGGCTTGATGGTGGCCAACATGTGGTTCAGCAAAAGAAACCGATCCAAGATCACATGCAAGAGTAACCAGTATATAACTCAGGTAGACTTCCTCTTAGTAAAGAAAGGGCAATGGGGCTGAATCAGAGATTGCAAAGTCTTGCCTAGTGAAGGAGTCCGACCACGGCATAAACCACTGGTGACTACAATCAACTGCAAGCAGATGTCAGAAAAGATCAACAGATACTAGGCTGAAGACCTGGAAGATGAATGGAGTGAAAGCACAAGAGTTCAAGGACATACTCAGGACCATAGCACCTGATGAAGAAGATGAAATAGTTCGAGTCAAAGAAGAATGGTAATACTTCAGAAATGCATGTGTGAGGACTATAGAGCAGATATGTGGCCAAGCCACATGTGGAAATAAAGTAAACAAGGGCAGCTAGTAGTGGAATACAGAAGTCCAGGAAGTTATCAAAAGAAAGAAGGAATACAGGAAGAAGACAGACCAGGCTAAGAATGAATACTGATTGACTAACAAAAAGGCTTAGAGAACAGTCATAATATCAAAGAGCAATGCATCAGAGTCACTCTACTACCATCTCTAAAGTGACTTGGGGAAATGGCACAAAGAAACTCTTATCAGATTGCAAGAAAAAAGAAAGATAAAGAAGATAGTCACCAGACACCCTTCATAAGGAATGCCAGCAACAACCTTCTCACCAGTCCCCAGGACATCAAAAGCAGATAAAAGGAGTATTCTAGCAGCTACTGAATGTAGAAAATTCCACAGTCACAGCCTATGATGAAAGAGGAAGAAGGGTCCACTTTAGAAGAACTAAGAACAACACTAAATAAATTCAAGTCAGAGAAATCAACAGCCACAGATGAGATCATGGCACATAAGGTCGATATGTTAGGTCAGTTAGAGGAGAAGTTTCACCAGAGGGTAGTCATAGCAGTATGGAGAGAAAAGCATATCCTAGATGACTTGAAAATTAGCATTCTACTGTCAGTGTACAAGAACAAAAGGGACATTTACAACTGTGGGCAGTGCAGAGGTATCAGACTCCTGTCACATTGCATGAAACTGTTGGAGGGGGTGACTGATAAACAAATAAGCAGAGTACTAGAAAGTAAGATGGGAGATGAGCAGCTCAGATTCAAGTCAGGATGTGGCGCAACCAAACAGATGTCTGCAGTGAGACAGATAGCTGAGAAGATACAAGAGATGAGGAAAGAGTCCAAATGTGCATTCCTAGAATTACAAAAAGCATATAACAAGGTTGTATGAATGCTGATTTAGGTAGTTCTGTGGTGGTTCGAAGTCTCAGAAACATTGGTAGAATTAAAGCAGGCTTGTAAAAGGACCCAATGACTCAAGTACAAACAGTGTTTAGACTTACAGCGGGGGTTCCCAGTGGGAGTGGGTATGCAGCAAGTTTCACCTCTGAGCCTACTGCTTTTATACTGGTGATGGGCTACATTAGCAAACAAATTACAGGGAACAGATCATCAAAACTGCTGTATGCAGACTGTGGCATTACAGGTAGACTCTGAATGGGAACGTCAGCAAATGATAGGGGAATGGAATGAAAAACTGAAGACACACAGGATGAAACTGAGTACAGCAGGACAGCTGATGTTGCAGCAAATATGTTAGTCAGAAGAAGAAGAAAACTGAGAAAGAAGGGAAATAGTGGAACAGGTTAACTAATTCAAGTATCTTGGAGGAGTGGTTGAAGAGAAAGGAAGTCTGAATGAGGAAGGAGGAGGTCAAAGCTAGAATCAGTGATGTACAGAGTGTCAGGAGTACTGTGTAACAGTGGTACAACCATTACCACTGTATAATATAGAATACTGGGCTGTCAAGGCAGATTAGTTGAGGAAGCTAGCGGTGATGGAGATGAAATGCCTGAGATAAGTGATAGGATGCACACTGTGGGACAGATGAAGAAATGAGTATGTTAGAGCTGAACCAAAGGAGATCTAATTGCAATTTGCTAAAGAAGATTTGGAAAAGAGAGGAAAATGGCAAGTGAAATGAGGGCATCCAGCAAAGAGATGGATGGACTGCATAAGAGAAGATCTGCTACAGTCAGGTATGACTGTCAAAGAAGATAGGGGAGTGGCATTGAATCAAGATAGATGGTAATAGATGACACAGTACCATGGGGTTGATGATGATGATAAATGCTATCATATTCACCCTTTCTTCAGCAGTGGGTACAATATCATGTTTTATGGCCCATGGGGAAAACTTTATCAGCTGCAGAAACACAGAAATGACAAATTGTCAGTAAAATAAAATTAAATTGATCTGCCAAAAGACTACTTGTTACCACTTTTCTTGTCTTTGTGTCTCAAGGCAGCTGTCTATTTATGAGTAACATTCAACAAATGCATAAAAGAACTGCTGCAGCTAATACTTACAGCAGCATTCATTTCTAAGACTAACATTATAGAGGATAATATGTCTTTTTCATTGCACTTTTCTCTAATGTCCAAGCGGATCCAAGTGCTATGGGACTTATAGTTTTCAAGGACAATCTGCATAGCATTTAATCCTGAGATGATGATACCTATTTTTCATTTGATGATAACATGGTGTGTCCTGTGTAGTCTCAAGTTTCAATAAGATTGTCCAAGTTTAAAAATCTGGCAACCATAATAATAGACCACATATTTTATAATGATCCATTTGTAAGTGGTATTTTCTGTAACTGCATCAGTTTTATAGAAAGTCTTACACACAACACCAGACAGCTGAATTGTCATGCTCAAGGATTATAGTCTTAATGAAGTATTAGTGTGCTGGAATATAACAAATCAAGGGGTAGCAATACAAAAGAAGTGAGAAAATATAATATATAAAGGCATTTCTGTCTCACTTTAAAAAATCTAATATAAACTCAAGAACAGAGTTGTACTTTTTTGTAATGTGCTTATAAAAGACTTTTGAGAAAACATAACAAGCACATTAGCACATTCCCCAATATTCAAGATAACAAAAAAAAAAAAAAACTTCCTACTGCTTCGGATTTTAGTGACTAGCAGAATAGGTTCTTTGAAGTGCCGAAGTGTTGATTAACAGCTCTTGGATTGCTGTGCTAGTTTTGACACCTCAGGAAGAATATGAAGGATGGTCTGCCAATGCTCATACCATAGGACTATATACACGAAAATCCTTTAGAAAAGCAAGAATTTGTGCTACTTTCTTTGGCCTGAGTTGTAAAACTGCTCTGAATGGCTTATAAAAGGCTGTGAGTGAAATGTATATGAAGGTCATATAGGAATAAAATGCAAGCACTCTTGCTACAGAAAATGTTTACGATGCTTGTGACCCACATTGCTGCCATTGTATCTCAATGGGAAAGGAAAACATCACCACTTCCTTATGTCTAGTATGACTAATATAAAAAGGACCTGAAATGGATTCTGGGAAGGAGACAAGAAAAGACTAAAACAAGTTTACATTAATATGTCAGGCCCTATGTCAGCCATTTTGTGGAAAAACATATTATATTTTTATAAGAAGCACACAGGTACAATGTTAATGCATCAAAACTGCTCAGAAAACAGATACGATAAAAAAACACATTTGTGAATTCCATTGTGGTGGTTCTGTTTAAGAAGATAAATAAAAGAGTTGAGAAATGGGTCAATGGGTGTTGTGTTCCCTAAGAAAACTACATGAAGAGGAAAGACAGAAGCAAAGGTTAGGACATTTCAGAGGCATGGTAGATAGTATTCAAAGTGGAAGGTGTCAGGGGAATTTCAACTGAGTTAGAAAGTGTTTTACACCTTTAAGAAAAAAAATGAAAGACGAGCTGAAGAAGTAAAATATAGACAAATGAGGATTATTAGTTGTAAGATAAGTACATTAAATGCCAAAAGTGTAGTAGGAAGGAGAGGATTTCTACATAACTGAATAAAATTAGTGTTAGCCAAAGATTATAATATTATTACATGATATGTATGAATAAGAATGAAGGAAATAAAGACAAAGGTGGGTAGTAAGATAAGAATATGGTTTTATGGAGAGTCATGCTCTTCAGGGCAGAATGCAAGGGTGGGTGCATCACATAAAAGTATAATGTAAAGTAATTATGTATTCTGATGTGACTTATAGGGTAGTGTTTATTCCTCAGCTGATTTAAATGATTTCTAATGACAGTAAAGTAAGAATTATAAATTATTTTCTTCATGGGTGGAAAGAAAACTGGTATTTTCTGGAACAATTCAAACCTTTCCTGATAAAGTTAATACAAGTTAAGTGCAGATGACTGATATGTAATTGGTTGTTAGCAAAAGAAAGAGAGTCTGTACTGCATGAAAACTTTATAAAAAAATAAGAACTGGAAGATTAAGATGAGTAGAAAGAGCCCAAGTGGGTAACAATTTAAAGCTAGCAAAATAAAGTGAGCAATAGATTACATTACTGCATGTGGTACACAACTCAAGAGAAGAAGGGTACCTGTAACCTGCATGGGCCAGACAGAGAAATAAAGGTATGTAATGTCATTCTTAGCATTTGTTGGTATTTTTCCTTGTAGTGTATTACTTCTACTTTGGTGGTTCTCAAGAACACTGCCACAGCAAGTTACCAGGATATCTCATGGAGCTGAATCTGGATGAAGCATCAAACACATGCTACCAACCTACTGAAGCTTAATTGGGTACACCAAACAAAAACAATGTGTTTTATGTGGTGGGACTAGCCCCCCTTGCAGCCCATAATTCGGAGGGTTCACTCCGCCATATTTCTCTTATGTATACATACTAATTCCAGTTCTCTGGATGCATAACTGTAAGAAAAAGAAACTGAAAAGCCTCAGGACTTTGAATCACTGCTGGTTAATTAATAGAAATTACAGTGACGATGCTTCCTTATGGATTAGCGATTAGTGAGTTACAGCTCATGGATGTGTACTTAATGAGCTACAGCCTTATCCAGTTCATACTCAGCCAATTGTAGGAGAGCCACCAGAGCAGGGCCTATGATACCAGCAAACACCCCACATTCCTAACCTAACTATGGTACAGAGCAAAGCTGCCACCTCATAATCCAGTGAACTGCTCATTTAGAATCTTGGCCTCCACAAGAGATGCTCAGGCAGCAGAATTTAGCCACCATGTAAACCTGGAATGAACAAAAATTCACCAGTCAATCTCTTGTACCCAAGGTCTGTGGAACTGAATTCAGGGCTCCAGTTATCTCTGTCTCAGAACTGGTATTTTGCTGAGAATTCCTAGCAGAATAAATGTTGGCCCAAGGTATTCTTGACTTATTCCTGTCCACAAAACCTTATTATAATACGTTAAAAATTAACCTACCAAAGTTATCCTAGACACAAAACTGCTGCCACAATGCTGCATCAATCATTTCTCAGTGGCGTTCCTCCTTATAAGAAAAATGAACCCCAGTTACCTATACACCATGGAGATAGTTAACTGAGTGTGGTCTTTAATGGTAAGCTGTTGATTATTGTAGAATCACGAGTAAGTTGCCACTTTCAGAAAGAAGATATTTAGGACCATTTAGCTTGACTTTGAAGACCTTCTTTGGTTAAATACATTAATTATTCTTATGTCAGATGTCAGGTTTCTTTTATCCCATTTGGAGTATGCCTTGTACCTAGTCTGTGGAGTCAGCATAAGGAATAAGAACAATGCAGCCTGTATACTGATTGCAAAAGAAGTACCACAGTGCTGCTACACATCATTTGCATGCACTGGCAACAAGTCAGGGCCAATCCATTTGGTTCTCCACTTTTTAGAGTTATAGGAGTAGAACAAGATGAATCATATTTAATTACCTAAGAGGAGAGTGTGGATGTTATCAGAAAAGAGGCTATGACAGATGTTGTATATCAATGAAATCAAGGTATTATGACACTAAATATGTATTTCCCTGACTAAGGCTCAACAAGATGAATATGACTAAAAGTCACATTAAATACTTGCCACTGGTTTCAGTAAACATGTTTGGGCCTCTAACAGGTTTCAGCAAATACTGGTGGAACTACCACTGTGTTAGAATGAAGGTCTGTTTGAAAGTCCTATCTGTGTTTATAAATCTAAGAGAAATCCATACTGGGGAAAAACACAGTTATAAGGAACTGGATCCTGTAAGTACTCACTACAAAGTGTGTTTGGAAAATAAGCTTTCTGGACTAGGAAAGGGGGAAAGTAGAAGAAAACAGCAGTACTGTACCCTAGTATTTTTTTTTTATATTCCTGTGCCAATTTAGTGATAAGATTCCTAATGGCCTGTCATCTACTATGCAAACAGCAGCAACAGTATTACTCCTTTTCAAGGAATCCTAAACTCCTGTTTCAATGTAAGCCCCCATTTTGAAGTATGGTGGGCAGGGGCTATAGTGGATCATCTCCATACTACTTACAAATAAGTTATCTAAATCTCAGATATTATGGCCGGTGGGGGTGTGGTCTCTTGAGTCATACTGCTGGTACATGGGTGTTAAACAGATTAAAATATAGAAAAGATGACACACAAGTATGAATCACTGAATAACTCATGATGTGTCCTTGGTCTCAAGAGTATGCAGGAAATATGAAGTGCTGTCCTGAGTATGGGCATATGCTACCCACATCCAATAATAGGTTCCCATTGAACACCTCACTAAGCAGAATCTTTGTCTCAGATAACATGAAGAAAATGAAAACACTGTCATCTGTCATTTAAAACATTTGAAAATGGCAGCCTGGCAGCTATAACCTTGGGAAATGCTCCCTTTAGGAATTTTAAGCTAATTTTTCAAAGCTGATCACTAGGAACACTGACAGTAGATTCAAACCCAGAACCTCTGTCAGCACTAGCAATTTTCATGTGTTGGATGGTTCTTGCATAACATAAGTATGTATGCCAGGGGTACATACCATTTGCTACAGCCATTTCCAAGAACGTTGTGGTCAGTATATATCTATGACACACAGTAATTTTTTATGGGAAATGCCCCATCCATTAACCAGCAGGCAGCGTCACAGGTTTTGTCCTTCATTGTAAGCAGCCACTTTTGTGTCTGCCTTTCTCCAGCATCAGCTTTCTTGGTAGTACAGATAGAGCTGCTCTTGAAAGCTATTTCAGCCTCAGAGATGGCAGCAGTGATACATATAATGTTCTGAGATATGTCTTCCACCCTATGGCACTTTCTGTTTATTAGTTGTTGCTATATTGACTGTTTTCTGTGGGACACGCTATAGTACTTTAGATGAGGTAGTTGCTGCACAATAACGGTAAAAATGGGAGGAATAACACTGCAGTGGATGACCTCTTCTTTAATCTTACCATGAACCTTGTTATACTAACTTCCACAAGAGTCGGCAGGTGGTGATGGAACATTGTTGTAGTGAGTCCCCCCCCACCGAAGGTACTTATGATGGTCATGCCCCAGCAAGCTGTTGTTTTTTTTCCTAGGGCAGCACTGGTATGCCTAACCATTCACTCTCTTTTTGTTGTGGTAAATATAATCCTTCATCACAGATGCTGATTTGTCCATTTGTGATGGGACTGTGATGTTGCCTATATATCCTGGGTCAGATTGTCCTGCTCCGCATTACTTCTACTGCTGCTGCTTCTTGTCTCAATGGCTGTTGTCCACATGCCTTTTATGTGCTGGTAATTGAAAACAACTAGCACACCATGTTATCACTTCAGTGTGTTACACATTGGGAAGTCTTCTTCATCAAGTTGTTGCATGGAGATTGGGTGTTCCCAGAGACTGCTCTGATCTTGTCATGTGATCATTGTGCTTCCAAGTCTATCATTCTGGCAAGTTATGCAGTAAGTATTCATAGTCAGCCCAACTAACGTCTATAATTAAGCCTCCAAAGGTAGATTTTTACCCCTTACCTTAAGAACAAATCTCGTGTTTGTAGCTAAGAATGAATATTATTGATATCTTATTATTTCAGATAGCAAAGGAGCATCAATAAATCTTAACAGTATATGATTGTGTGTCTTGGTGTCCTGAAGTTGCATCGTTCTACAGTTTTAATAAAATATGCAGTGCTGGAACTTTATAAAACACACAGCAGAGAAGGCACATTGCATTATCATGGCCAAGTGTCTAACTTGACAGCTTCAACTCTTCAAGACATGTATCCAGTTCTAGGGGTCAAACCTTTCAGAGCATTTCCCTACCATCCACAAATAAATGAACAACTTAACCGGTCTCTGAAGAATATTTTATTAAAGGTAAATTGTTCAAAGCCATAAGAATGGAATGATTGTTTACTCTTCTTGTTCTTTGCTTATAAAAACACCATATTCATCACTGGACTTAGTATATCTTACTTGATTTGTGGGAAAGTGGTGGGAGGTACTAGAAATGTGGGAGGGAACAGTCATCATTCCCAAAAGAACCTCTTGGACTGCCTTACTGCAACAAATACAGAATTAACAAATATTAGATGCTGAGTCTACACAGAATGCTAGGCTTCACAAAAAAATTCCACAATAGTAAACAAGTCAAATTTAGGCATTTGAGGAAGAGGAATGTTTTAGCATTATTACATACTTCCCATCAGAAATTAGTTATTTTAGTAATTTATTGTCAAGGACCATATGTACAGTATTATAAAATTAATTGGTCTTCTAAATTAACTTATAAATGCAGAGATCTCTGAACAGTCTTAATTGAATATGCGTCAAGTAAACCCACCAAAACAATATTATAAGAGATTCTGATACAGAACTAAACAACCAGGACATTAAACTCTTAAATAACCACTAAGTCTATTTTCCCGGAATTACCTAAAAATTGTTCTCTAAATCATCTGGTAATACCACCTGAATAAAATATCAGCTCATAAAAGATGAGATTTTAAGATAATGAGATCGTTGCAATCCTACTTCTTTGTTAAATGATGTTAACCAAAAAAGAAAATATAAAACAAAAGACTTGTGCATTTAACAAAAAAAAAAACTGCATCAAATATGTATGCATTATTAAGGAATCCCATAGTGAATGTTCAGCTCATTTTGTCATTGTAAAAAAGGCTGGCAGTATTACACTTTGACAGGATTTCTGGGCCCTGAATTTAATAAAATGTTTTCACAGCTATCCAGTACCACCAATAGATGTTATTCTTAACATACTAGGACAAGCTAATATTTTGTTTCCTTTCTAAATGTCTTGACAGATTATTTGCAAATTCAACTGGAAACAAAATCAAGCCTTGAGGATTATTCCATTTTAGGAAGATGCGGCCTGGTTTCACTGAAGCACCATCTGTTCTCCAGTATTTCGTCCCCTTGTTTCAGGATAAAAATATTATTCCGTGGCATACTTTGTTAGAACATTTACAAAACCTCTCATGTATCTTGTGAGGTTACAGGCTGGTGCAAAACTAATAAGAAAAATATCATTGTGCTTTTCCTGGAGGAAATTTTCTGGGTTTTACTGCTAGTGATAGAAAATTATTCTCTAATCCTAATGATGTGCAACAAAATATAGAATTTCTTAGATCAAACACTATAAGGGATCCTCATTTCTTCCACATTTCACTTCCATCACTGCATTATTTGAAGGACCCTCAGTGGAAGAGAATAATCTACCAGCAGAATGAGAAAATAGTTTCACTCAGATAAAACACATTTTTTGCAATGCTCCAATAATAAAATACCCATACTTTAGGAAACTCTTATGTAGATACTGATGCTTCCTTTTGGGGGCTTAGCAGCTGTTTTATGTAAAACTTGGTGGTGTTGAGCCACACACTCTGTATTATTTGTCACAACTACATGACTGAAAAGAAGACCATATAGTTATTGAAAAGAAACATTATACATAAAAAGGGCCATATGTACCCTAAAGCATTATTTATGGGTAATCATTTTGAGATTTTCACTGACTGCAGTAACACTGCAGAGGATGTCAGTCATGAAAAACAAAAACAAGTAGGTCGTGTGCTGGTATTTTAAGTCTTTAAGATTACATTCACAATAGTGTCAGGCTGAGTAATGTAGGATTCAACTTCTTGTCATGGTGACTCCTGCTTGGCAGAAAGAGGGAAGGGTGTGAGGAAGAAGGCATTTTGGGCGGTGCTTTATAGACTGCTATACATGAAGGCAGAAAAGTTCTCTAAAACATTTTCCTGCACAGAATCTTTTGATTCCTACCACAGAGGATGTCTAGGCACAGATGAACACAAGAAACCTGACATCTTATGATTCTAGAGCTAAATTTAAAAAACAAACAAACCGAGATGCGAAGCTGGAAATAATATTCATAATCCCAAGCCTTTGCTCAGCTTATTTCTTAACCCATCTAGAAGCAGAAGTAGTTCTAACAAACTTTTTTCTGGGAACATTAGAATATCTTTAGATGTGGATCTTGTATGCTCTATCTATCTATCTATCTATCTATCTATCTATCTATCTATCTATCTATCTATCTATCTATCTATCTGTCTATCTATCAGTCTATCTATCCAATTATCTGTCTATCTGTCTAAATATCTACCAAATTTAGTATCACTAAAGACTGATTATGTGTGAAATGCTGTTCATCAGGAAACCATGTTGTATGCAGTTTCTGAAATTTAGCTATAAGAAATGTATATACCTTAAGATAATGGATGGTATTCATAGTGGTTAAGCCAACATGTTAGGCAATCAATGCTGTTCCTGCATAAGTGCAGCAAAGGCACTAATGTGCAATGGCCATAAATAAACTTATGCAAATGAAGTAGTAATGAGATGGAAATAAAAGATGATGTAAAATGCCTTATGCTAATACGTCCTCCTCTTGCCTGTTTGCAATTCATAATCATATTTGGTAAATTTCTGCTCTGTGCACAGATTCGCTATTAACGGTGGAATTGCACCTTTTCTATCTACTTTGCAACCAGAAAAGATGCTTTAGCTTGCTAATAGCCTTGCTATTTCCCAGTTTGTGCTGCTTGTCTTGCCTGAGCCAAAACTGCAGGTGCCCTGTGGAGCTCGCCAGCCAAGAAAGCAAAGATATAATCAGAGAATATCTCATCATAATTTTGGTAATCAAGAAATCCTTGATAGGTTTATAGTGGGCAGGGACATTGTAAGGGTCTTACTGAGAATGTATTGCCCCCACATGGCTAATGAGGGATGTGTATTGCCCCCCACATGGGTACTGGGGGATGTTTGGCACTGCTATCACTGTTGATACTAAGGTATGTATAGCCCTCAGTATACTTGCCAAGGAGACCTTCCAGAGGCAAACTGGGGACATGCTGGGTATTTCTCAGGCTTCTGCCTTGAGGATATCACAACATATCTTGGACATACTCTTGGCATGTGTGGATCAGTACACCTTAAGACCAAGACCAAACTATGAGTGCCTTTTATGGGGTGGCGCATTTTACTGAGGTGCTTGGTGTGATAGATTGTACCCATGTTGCAATTAGGGTCCCATCTGGTCTGTGGGAGGGAGTGGTACTTTAATAAGAAGGGCTACCATTCCATCAATTGCAAGGTAGTGTGTTCTGCTTGAGGGTGCACCACCAGTGTCTCTGCGCAGCATTCTAGCAGTGCACATGATTCCGATAGCTGGCACACTACTACTTCTGCCTGCATGGTAGGATGCCCAGTAGTCAACTTGTAAGTAAGTCGATTTTTTTTTTAAATCATTTAACTAGTTTATTTATTTTATTTATTTTTTATTTTACATTTGTTGACCGGGCTAGTCTGGCTGGATACATGTCCATTTTCAGCAGAGGCCCGAGGAGAAAAGCTCCACTAAATACTGAGTACATTACATAAAAAAAAAAAAAAAAAAAAAATCATTACTCTAAGATATAGCAAAAATCAGAAATCATAAAAACACAAAGAATGAAAGATAATTTCAAAGAGAAACAAGTTTACAATATGCAGTTCATTAAATGTCAACAATTGTACATAAATGTACATACTTAAATCTGAACAGTAAAAGGGACAGAAATGAAAAAGGTAGAGATGAAAAGAGAGGAGGAGAAACAGAGTACGAGAAAATGGTTAGTCAGGTGTACTGCAGGAACAAAGCCAATGATTTTGGAAGTACAGTTTAATTTTCTGTTTGAATAGTGGCAGGGATGTAGTCAGAGTTATGTCACTAGGTAAGAGATTCCAACTTCTACCTATTGTGTTAGTGAATAGAGAACCACCTGCTGTGTTGTTATTCATAGTAAAATGTATTGCATAATATTAAGTCACTTTTCCTATGTTTTGTCTCGCCCCCTGTTTTCTCTTTTCTTGTTCTGTTTTGCAAGTGATGCAGGATATCCACTGGAGCCATGGCTCATGCCACAAGTGAGAAGTCTGAATGGAGTTGTTGAAGATAATTCTAATACAGCTCTGTCGCAGACTCATATTGTCATCACAGTCTTCAACATGTTGAAAAGCCATTTCAGATGCCTGCATGAGTCTGGGGTTGCCCTTCAGTATGGCCCATCTACTGCATTCAGGATGTTTACTGCATGTTGCATTCTGCACAACATGATCATGTGCTGGTCTAATGCTGAAGTGACCTATGTTGTCAATGCAGCTTCCAGTTCGAGTCCTATTATGGGGTCTACTTTAATTAAACGAAAGCAGAATCCATCAAATACGAATCTGTCGACACATAAACAGCGAAACACGATAATGTCGAACACGCAAAACTGCAAAATTTAAACATCGTAACTGCAATAGTCGGCCAACCCTACTGCCTGTAACATACTACCTACGCAAACACAACAACAAAAAACACAAACATACACTAACCAAAACCCTACTGCTAACCCTAAATTAAAGCACCAAAACCCCACTTGTAACCCTACACTAAACCCCACATACACAACTATCTATGCACTACCCTTAACCCCACCCTAACCCTAAGGTCTGTAACTACCACACACTTACCCTACAGATCTATACCCACACAAAGTAAATATTCCACACACATACACTTAACAAAACCCTACACTAAACCTTACATACATTACCTATCTATGCACTTACCTTAATCTAACCCTAACCCTAAGGTCCATAACTATAGCACACTTACCTTACGGAGCTATACCGCAGACGGGCCAACTATAACAATTCGACATTTCCACTTTCGCTATTTAGTGCCTTCGATGTTTCCGCGTTTCACTGTTTACGTGTCGACGGATTCGTATTCGACGGATTCCGCTTTCGTTTAATTAAAGTAGACCCCTATTATGATTAATGATGGTCAGCCAGCAACAGTAATAAGTGACTCCATGCAGCAGAATCATATACAGCATACAGCTGAGCAAGTAAAGAGGCAGGGTCTAGGCATACAGCTGAGCAAGTAAAGAGGCAGGGTCTAGCCCAGAATTATGGACATGATATTCAGGTTAGTGTTTCCTTTCTTATAAAAACATGAAGATAACTGATGCTTGCAGTGCTACACGTTGGCCATGCTGTGTGGTGCATGGTCTGCTGTCACATTTCATCAAAGTTTCCCACTTATCTTTAAATAACGCTTAATTTCAGAACAGATAGTCATATTATTGTTTGTAAAAGTTAATGCCCAACTGCTCACTGACACCAGTTCAGTGATGTCATAAAGCATCATATACAGAATATTTACATTTTAACTGTTTCACAGATGAAATGTTGCTTAGGGACTTTACTTCAGTATGCACATACTGAATCTGATGAAATGGTAAATTTAATAAAATGTGTTATTTCAGTATCTGACTGCTTGGGATTTGTCAAATTATATGCATTAAAATCTGTAAACTTTCATTTAACATGCTGTTTCTTATGCAGTGTTTTCTTGGTTTTAACTATGACATATTAGAAATGATTTACTGTTGTCTCTTAGATGCTGCACATCCTATTATCTCATTATGTCAGACACACCAGGCTGTGACTACAGAAATCAAAACATCATTTGTGCAGTACTAGGGGGGGAGTGAAACAGTGCTAGCGTAAATGGCAGGATGTTCGTAATGTTTTGCTGTTTTTTTCAGGTGCTTATTATTTTGTTAATATTGTGTAGCATTTGCTGTATGTTTTGTGTAATTGTCAGTTATACCATTGTTGAATGGAAACTCTTGAATGAATAGGCCCTTAATAGTGTTAAACATTGCAATTTGCAAATTGTACCTTACACCTTTCTCTAACTATTATTTTCTTTAATTGTAAGCACTACTATTATTGAAATGAAATATGTGCACATGCACAACCTCCCAATCCTGAGTAACATTGTACACACACTTATTCTGAATTTATTTTTTTAATACATTGCATTTGAAGTTAAACATTGACTATTGTAAGGCATGGTTGTCAAATGTTGCATTTCATATTGTATGTACATGAAAAATCACAGCAGGTAAAGGTGGGATGTCTCATACATAACATCTCCTAAAGATAGGTTAGGTGACGATGCATGTGATCTCAAGGAGAGGTTGTCATATGAACTGGTTGGTGACTTGCTGCAATGATGTAATGTACCTGATACAGCTGATCCTGCAAACAGTGATCTTGCAGTGCTGCAGAACCGAGACCTCAGATGAGAGGTTCTTCTAGGTGTAGATAAATGCTGACATCTCCTGCATGAAATCTCTTATGTTTGTTCCCCCCACTTCTTTTTCCACTCCCATCTTAAAAAAAAAAACTTCTGTACTGCGATTTAATATGTCCCCATGTGCTTGGACAGTACACTGTCTTATTCCCCTTCCCAAATCTAATCTTTTTTGAGTCTGGTACATATGCCTGTGCCTTGCACTCCTTTGCAGAGATGTCACAGTAACACTGTTACCTATGCATTTCTGCTATCATCCAGAAGGTGTTCCTGTGGGTCTGGAAACACTGGTGTTGAGGTGCAGGGGGTTTCTCCTTGAACAACCTGTTGTGCAATGTCATCACATACTTGTCTTTGTTATTCAGTGTCACTTTCTACAGAGTTTCTAACATGTTGTGAGGTGTGAGATCCTGCAATTAAGCTTGGTTATTGTGTGCTGCATTCCAAAGGGTATCTAATAAATATAACTGTATCATCATCAGCCGTTTTGCCGATGATATCTTCTAAATTTATTGGTATAGTGGAACTGCTCATTTCAGCTGAGGACCCTGTAAAGATTATATTACTACTCAGATAATGGAATACACTACTGCATGCAGTGTAATGCGGTGTGGAGGACACTTACCATGCACATTCTGTTCAATGTCATTACATGCAGAAATGGAAGGTTCACCTGTTAATAGTAATTGTAAAGTGTTACATGTAATCATTTCACTTGAGCAGTCATTTCTCAAAGTAAATATGTTACAGTGGTCAAGTCAACCTTCCAGAGCAGATGTCTGTTGATATTGTAGGGTGGGTAATAACCAGCATCCACACCACCACCAAATATACCAGTGGCATCACTATTTGTTTCATAGTCATCCCTAAAGTGGAGAGGGGGTATTCCTCATCATAACGATATGTGTTTGAGGCCCCCCCAAAGTAGTGTTATGGGCAATTGCATTCTGTCTTGGCTTTGCTGAGGCATGTCCTACCATACATACCCTTGGCCTTCTTCTTGCACCATGTTAATGTGTGATTCCTTCCACCAACAGCATTAATATCTATAACCCCTTGTTTCCAAGCTATTGCCCTCTCATCTTGTTTGGGTCCCCATTTTCCAAATAGGTGTTTGCCTTATGTCTTAAGAGCTGTCATGAGGATGAGTCTCTCCTTGTGGTTAAAACTGTCTTTTCTCTGTCCGTATCCCTGCTGTTGCATCATTCATTTGCCTAAAACAACACATAAAAATAATATACTGAAGCATGATCCACTGATCAACTGAAGTATGATCCACTTATCAGCCAAGAAACACAGCAAAGAAAGCTTGCCTGCTTTCATCTCAAATAAATTGAAGAATTGGGTACAAAAACATTTATGGTGACAACACACATATTTAGAAAAACACATACTGCAAGTCTAACTTCACTCAGTTAAAATCGTGTTATATCAGCATCATGCACAAATGTATAGTAGAATTGCAAGCACATACCATTAGACTGCCATCGTATGCCATTGCTAACAGAGTTACTCTTCCTCTCCCTATTTTCTGCACTTATATTGCCATTTTACATTCATAAATGACAGTCACAAATGTCTCAGTATTAACATGAGTCAACTTCATCTGACCTCCATATCAATGAAAGACACAATCTGCATAACAATAAGTTTTCTATAAATTCAAAATTAACTGCTTCCAATTCTGTATAACCTTATTGTTATTTTTATCTTACCTGATCAATTTTGCACTTTCTCAAAACACTTGCCACCTAACTAGTGATTGCAACTAAATGTGATGGTATGAAACTTATTCACATAAATTCAGGCTCATTTACGCAGTTTGTATGAAAATCAGGCTGAGTTACTCTTATCTGTATGAATCACAGTAATAAGTGACTGCATATGTCAATGGATTAACCTGAGGTTGCTGTGGACAAGCTGTACTGACCAGCGCTGAGTCAAGCTGGACTCAGGAATGGATGAAACTAATGTATCTCAGATTTCCTTATGCACTGAGAATGAGAAACAACATCTGGTTACACAATCATAAAGCCTAATCCATGTCCGTCCTGCATATGGTAATGCACCTTATCACCTCAAACCACTCAGTACTTTCTATTACAGCCAAGATTTGCCAACAGGAATATTTATTTATGCAGTAAAGTGAAAGAAAACAAAACATTATTTAGTGAAGCAATACTTAGATAGGCATGCTTAAAAAATAAGTACTACATGACCTTAGACTCAGTTGTCCAAATACATATTACATTATTGCACAGAAGTCAAAACTCATGTAAACAAATGAAAAATAAATGATTTAATAAATGACTCGTTTGCCATAACAAAAAAATGTTAGTTCATTGAAATATACACATCTATGTGACAAAGCAGTCAGGTAAAAACCAAACTTGCCAATAACAAAAGTTCCATAATTTTTGATCCTATATGGTAATAAATGTTAAAACTAACTATTCATTGAAATATACACATCTATGTGACAAAGCAGTCAGGTAAAAACCAAACTTGCTAATAACAACAGTTCCATACTTTTTGATCCTATATGGTAATTGGGTTTGGTTATGGTGATGTCACACCCTAGAGGGTGTGTTTACAGACCTATGAACAGCAGCCCTGTACTTTCATTCTTCACTTTGGTACTGGTGCTTTGGAAGATGGCAGCACCTGTGAAGGTACAGGGCAGAGCCTCAAGTTGGTCTGATAAGAAGACCTAAATCATGGTCAACCTCTTGCAGGACTCATACCTGGACAAGACTGCTGACAAGTGCTCACCCAACTCTTTTCAGATATCAGCCTTTTTCCACTCCATGCCATGTACTGTTCTTTCATTTTTTTGAAATGACACTTTTTTCAGAATCATGTACACGATTCTGAAAAAAAGTGTCATTTCAAAAAAATTGTTTTTTTTTTTTATTTTGCAAGTATAAATGTAGAAGTAATTCATACACAAAAATAATAAAAGAAGTAATGTGCTTTCACTACACAACTACAGCACAATCCATATCAGCTAGAAATTTGAAATGGGTTAGTTATACAACATGATATCCTCAGTATCATCAGGTTGCAGATGTAAAACTCGCCAGCACTTTATATCATTATACTGATTGGCCATATGCTTTCAGTACCATTTCCCAGAATATATATATATTTTCCGAATAAAGACTTAAAAGTAAGAAATCACTGTTAATAAAGATTGCACTGATCTATTACATTACGAGTGAAATTATTGTCGCCATTTCTTGTTTCTCTCTCTACCCTCCCTTTCTCTTTTTTATTTAAATTATGCATCACTTTGTCATTCCTTTTTTCCCCTTTTTCTCTCACTTATGTTCATTTCTACAGTTTCATAATCCCTGGCAGCAGCCCATCCATTTTCCTCCCATGTCAGGGAATGTTCACACTCTGCCCATCCAGGGACTGCCTCACAGGGTTGATGCAGTGACTCTGATCCTGTAGGCACCCTGGAATGGTGCAGCCTTGTAAACTACATTGACTGTGGGCTTTGAGACTTGGTTTAAGATGTGGTGGAGCAGGTAGCGGAGAGATATCTTTATCCAGTCCAGAATGGTCTTCAGTGGGTTCAAGACTCACTTCCCTGGTTGGTTGTGATCATTGTGCCACCACAGGCCTCCCTCCCCTGCCCAACATTGGGGTCCTCCAGTGCAATACCATCAGGCAGTGGAAACATGGAAATGTTTGAAGTCTTATGGATCTGGTGTTCTCCTGTAACCATCTTCTCTTCACCTTTCTCCTTCCCTAACCCTCTCTCCCACACCTCTAACCTAATTCCTACCCAAACTACCCTTTTGCATAAAAAATATGAAAAATAAGGAGGTTTATCTCTGTCAAAAATACAGTACCGCTCCTCTCCCACCTCTTCTAGCACAACACTCTTGATGTGTTCCTTCCGTCTTTCCCAATTTGTTATGTCTCCCAATTTTCAAGTTTTCCTATATTCTCCTTTCCACTCTTATAAGAAGCCAATCACGGTATCCACATAAGGATACTCCAATAGAAAACATAAAAAAACTCTATATTTTCTAAAAGTAAATATAAATAGCTGCACTGTACACTGCTTGCCTTAAATACTTCAGACCTGCTTGTGCACAGCCACATTCATCCATAACACCCAAAAACATCCAAAATAATACAAGCACATATTTAAAGATTAACTTAAGCAAGTTTACACATTTCATGAAAGTGGGCATTTTTTAAAAGCAGCTTTCACGTTTACTTATTCAGCATGAATAACCTGTGATTAGTTTATCTGCATATACGCACAATGGCGCTCTTCATGAATGACTGGTAGGAAAATGAAAACCTGCAGACTATGAATACAACCCAATGTCTGAACAATGCCTGAGGCAGAAAAGTATGACAACATGCTTACAACTTGTATTACTACTGATTTTCAGAATCCCCATTCAGATAAGAAAATCATAACAACTGAGCTACACTCAGTGGCAGAGAGAAAATGAAGAAGAAATCATAAACTAAATGGATAATGCTGCTAGAGTGCTGCATCTGAATTATAAAGCATGGGTAAGACATGCAAAATTCTTTTAGGCAAATGCAACAAATACACAGGATTAAGGATATAAGCTGTTAATAAACTGCTTCCTGTAGCTCAAGGGTGCAACGCTTGATTCCCTGCCCTCCATCAGCAGTCTGGTAGTCACCGCAGAGGATTAAGGGTTTAAGCTTCTAACAAGCTGCTTCCTAGCCCAAGGGTATAGTGTTTGATCCTTTTCACCTCCATTCGCCTGATCTGTAACTAAACAAGTCTCTTAACCAGACAGTGCTCCTGGGTCACCCATAAAAGGGATATTTGTGGCCAGTGGGCTTGCTCAGTTAACAAATATATAAAATAAATAAAAAAAGTTAAGAGGGAAGAACAAAACCAGAAGGCTGAGCTTAACAGAAGTTATCGAAAAGGTTATAAATTAGCACTCCTTCTCAGGGTACATATACAGGAACTCAGGGAGAATAAAAACTAATAAATTCAAGATAAATAACCGGGTCTATAGTACATAATCAAACTTTTAAAAGTTCGAACACCATATGGTCGAGACCATATTTTCAAACTCTTAAAAGTTTGAAACTCAAAAAAAAAAAAAAAAAAAACAGAAAAAGCTACCCGAAAGCTTAAGCAGAGGGTAAGCCCCCCTGCACCCCCTACATGGGGGGCTATGCCCCTCACAACCCCCACTCTTTAAATATACCAACTCTGAGATCGTACTACAGTGCAGACAATGGAAAACTTTCATTGCTATGCTGTACGGGGATTCCATTGAAACGTTCAAACTTTTAAAAGTTTGATCACATGACATTCAAACATTTAAAAGTTCGACAATGTGATAGGAACCCTAAATGACTATGTCAGTGCCACAGAGGGATAAAGTTCAAAATCTGCCCCCACCAACCTGGGTTCGATTATTAGCTCAGGTGCTGGAGGGGATAGCAGGAAGGGACTAGAGTAAGCAACTACTGATGTTTTAGCAAACATGAGACGGGGAAGGTCAGGCACTGAGTGCTCATCAGCTGGTGGAGACTAAATGGTGGTACAGCAAGGAAAAACCTAAAATTAAATGCACCATCCCACCAAGTGGCACTCGCACCCTCAGATGTGGTGTGAGCATAGAATCTAGTACATGCCAGTGACCAGCACTAGTAGGCCCTTGCATCTAGACCTGGCAAAGGGACTGAGGATTAGGGAACAAACCCACTTCACCTACTCAGATGATGGCCTACCCCTAGCAAAATTGTACCTCCACTATGCTGTAAAATAGTTAGGATGATAAACCAAAACGTAGACCAGTCAGTGAGGTAGAGGTGCTAATGGTCAGCAGGCAAGGATTAGTAAAAAGATAAAGCAAAAATTAAAACAAAATTTGAGCCATAAGTAATTATATGTATTTTAGCGAACTGTATAAATAGTAACAGGCTTGGTTTAAGAGTTCAGACCATGGATAAATGAAGAGAAGGTGAACGGGGGGGGGGGGCATAAATATATATTATTATTTTCTTTGTTTCCTTCGTCTATCCTTGATCCTCTAGATTCCTTTTTTGATCTTCCACTCTCAAATTCCTAGCACATTCTTCACCAGATTACCCCCTCATTAATCATCTGTGTAAGTGCCCAAGGAGTGGGCAGAGAGGAAATCATGTTGACTTTATACAGCACCATCCTGACAACTGCAAAGGGTTTTTTGTTAAGTCACCAAAAATAACGTGAGGATCTACTTCTGTTAAATGTGGAACAGTATGTTTTTTTTTGTTTGTTTGTTTTTATTTGTTTTTTGTTTTTGTTTTTTTTTTAAGGGAAATTTTTTGAATCTGTGGCTTTGTTTGAAAAGGTAAAAGCAGTACCCGATGATGGGCTGGCAATGCATGTTTCTTATCTTGATCTTCAGAAGGTATTTGACACTATTCCACATAAGCCAATAAATAACAAATTAAATTAATTGTCAATTTATGTCTAATTCAAAGGGTAAAATACTGATTAAGCAACAAGTCAGAGCAAGTCAAGGTCGGGGTACCTGCCTATTCCAACATAGGTTACCAGTGCACTAGGACACTTTGTTTTTTGTGGTAATTCTTCTCAGATATAAAAGCAGGAAATGAGACATCAATAATCACACGTTGATTACTGTACACTGGATTAGTTTAGTAAATGATGGTGATATTCTCCAATGTGCTTTACAAAAAGTATACATCTGGTGCAGTAGAACGTAACTTTTAGTGTCAGTAAATTATGAGTCTTGGCAAAAGAATATAAATTACATATCAAACAAATGCTTACATCACAAAAAAGGCATAATTTTTAAACATGTGAGGACAATGGTAGACATCGATTTAAATTTTGAACATTGAGGGTCTACCAAAGTCAAGAAAGCGTATTCGGTAGCTCATCTAATTCTAAAGGCAGGTCTATTTAGTCTAGGAGATCAGTAGACCTCTTTGTACTTCACTGATCTGACCGACTATAGAATATAATGTTGGGTTTTGTAGTTACTGAATAAGCCACATGAAAAAACTAGAAAAACAGATGTTTGAAAGACCTGAACTTTTCAGAAAGATTTCAGGAGCTATCATTATATTCTGTTTGTTATAGTTTTCTTAAAGGTGACCACTGCCTGCTGTATATACAACATCTGACCAAATTGTATTTGAATGTCTACGCCTGGAATACACTGCTGGGAGAGGTAACACCAGATCAGGAAGTCTAAGATTAAAATAGATATAATAATACAAAGAAGTGACAGATACTTTTCACAACACTTTCCTTGATTATGTAATAAGCTTAGTTATACTATGAGTATAAGTCAGCTATTGATTTTCTTCAAAACTAATCTTGCTATATTGTTGACATGTCTGTGGGAATAAAATGTTATGGCAGTCAAGCTTCTAGACGTCTAGTAGGCTGTAAGCTTGATTGCTGAACATATAAATAAATGAACCCACTGTCGCAACCCGCATCCAGTGTGCAGTTAAGTCAATGCCCAGTTCATCCTGCAGGATTAGAGTCCAGGTCTCCACAGAGGACAATAGTCCTAATGAGGAAAACAGCTCCCTCCTGTTAGGATAGGGGACCAAAAATACTGCTCAATCCCTAAATAAAGCATGAATGCACATTATTTTTGACAAAATGATGGAAAGAAGGAAATTAGAGGAGATATCACAAACATAAATTAGACAAGGAAATGGCATTAAGTTTTGAAACCCGCGGAAGGTTTGGATTTTTGAGGGATAATACATACCTATGATCTTATGAAATATTAATGGAAATCTATATCTAATAATAAACTCTACTAACTCAAATGACTATTGTATTGAAATGCCTTACCTGAGGTTGAGAAGATGTCTCTCTTTACAGGTTCATAGGTGGTTACTAGGATATCAGCCCAATAGCCATTTTAAGCCTCACCAAACTTACTCCAAATTTACTAAAATATTGCTGACGTGTCAATACCCCAAGAAATATATAGTAATGATATAGGCTTGTACACATCAAGCATTCACAGGCTACCATGTCCATTAGGGACATATGTGCCACATCAGGGCAAATTTACAATTTCCCATCCGTTGGTTTAAATTACATTTGAATAGGGTTAGGGACAATCTTTTCTTCCCATGGATGAGAAGTCTGTCCCAGAACAGAGGTAATCTTTTAAACACATACCTGTCTCTCCAACATATCCTGTTTATGTTGCAGATGAGGTTTAGGTCCTTAGAATGTGTACTTCTGATGCTATTTGTTTTTCTCAGGTGCAACAAATCCAGCAGTGCGGGATCAGAAGATCCCTTGTATGCTAGGCATAAATCACTGAGATGCAGTTTGTAGGAGACCATGTATGGCGAAAGGGCTTTGAGATGGTCTGCATAGGATTTGTTGTTTCTACCTTGTATTCTTTACATGAGGAACCTCTGTAATCTCTCATGCTGTTTCAAGTGCCTGGTCAGGTACATGCCAGACGCTGCATTGTACTCAATGACTGGTCTGATAAGAGCCAAGTCCAATGGAAAAATGACTGCCTTGGACCTGGATGTCATGCCCTAACTTGTAAATTGTACAACATAGAATGATTTTCTCACCGCAGTAGACACATGTGGTCAAAGGTCAGGTTACTGCCAACATGTGTTCCCAGATCTCTAACCACTGAGTCTACTTTTAGGGCGTATTATCAATGTGGTAATTTCCAGTGATTGCTGTCTTTCCAATCCTCAATGAATTTTTTCTCATTGAGGTTTAGTCCACAGCAATGAAACCAGTTGTTTTTCTACATCAGGCCCTCTTGAAGAGTGTCTGTTTCTTTAGGAGATACAGTGACCAACTCTAGTTTGCAGTTGTTTGCAAACATGATCAACCAGATTCTCCTGACATTTACCTTGATTTCTGGGAAACAGATGCCAAAAAGGAGAGACCCCAGCACCAATTCCTACAGGACTCTGTTATTGACTGGCCTGTTTGTGGAGATGGATTCCCCTATCCTATCTTCTTGTGTCCTATCAGTGAGCCAGCTGGCCATCCACTGGATGACATATGGGCTTATGCCTAATTTTGTAAATTTATCCACAATGCCCAAGTGAAGTATTGTGTCAAATACCTTTGCAGGTCAAGCCAGGCAGTGTACACTGTTCTGCCCTCATCCATAGCTTTAGTGACCTTCTCAAAGAATTCCACTGGGTTAAGTAGACATAACCTACTTTGACAAAACAGAGCTGGGTAGGTTCTAGTGTCTGTAGATTTCCTATGTCAGTGTTTATCAGTAGTGGTGCTGCGGTAGTGTTGTCGCCTCACAGCAAGACGTTGTCCCGTTCGATTCTCAGCTAGAGAGTCTTCTCTGTGGAGGCATGCATGAATTAGTGTGCCTTCTTTGAAGGTTGTGCATCAGGGCTGGTAACTCGGCATGTAAAAATCCACTACCAAACATTAGCGTACTGGAGTTCCACTGTGGCGACCCCTAACCGGGATAAGCCGAAAGACACAACAACAACAAGTGTTTATCAGATCCATGATAATTCTTTCCATGGTCTTGCATATGAGACTAGTTAGGCTTATGAGTATGTAATTAATTGGGACCATGGATGGCCCATCTTTATGTAAGTATTACAGTTTTCCATTTTGTTTGGCTCTTTTGTAATTGATCCTGAAATGGTAGGTATAGGGAAAATTTAATATTATACTATGAGTAAGGGAAAATGTTCAGTCATCTAACTGAAATTATACCTGAAATAAATAAAAAAAATACAAATAAAATGACAGTTACCTTCAAATATGGTTGCTGATACTGCAAAACTGTCCCTGAAAGATAAGTGAAAAGTGTTGAATGGAGAAGTGTAAGATGGGAAAATGTTTAGTCTATACATAATTTTTCTCTTTCTGGAATCCATTTTATTTAAGATGGATACTGATAGTGTAGGCCTGTCTTTAGTTTTATTTCATTGCCAATGTGAATATTACCAGCATAGAAAGTTCTATTGTGTAAGATCGGAACTTGTGCCTGATAAGGAAAGGTACAGACAAGGGGTCTGCAGATTCTTAGTAAGCAAAATAATACAAAGGTGTTTTATTTTAATTGGTCACTGGCAATAGTTTAATAGATACAACATGTTCTGCCTAGAAGCATTTACAATATAAAAGAATTAAGTTTCTTCTGTCCAAGGAGGCATGTCCTTGATTGCTTAGTCTCCCACATATGTGTGTGTTCTTTACAATAAAGGGGATTATTCAACTCTTCTGAACTGCTTTTGACCATAAGAAAAGAAACTAGTTATTATCTGAACAAGAAAATATGTTTCCCTTGCTTAACCAAATTTGAACATATTGGTTGATAAAAAAGTACCAAGAGACATGCTTTGAACACATAAGTACATTGAGTTGTATGACAGTCTAAAACTTACTAAAAAGAAAGACATTTAAAAATAATAATCTATTTGTGTGTGTGACGTTTATTTTCTTTACCTTCACAGAGGTTGAACTGGACCATGAAGTTAGGAGGCCTACAACAGCAGTACAGATGGAGTTTGTGCCAATAGGCAAGACAATTACCTTACCACAAAAGTCAGTTTGGAAAGAAATTTCTGATGTTTGGAGAGACCAGATATTTCAAGTTTTTAGTCTTCTCAGACACCATGGGAGGGTATCACCTATTGGTTCTGTAGCTCTACTTGGAGACTTCATTGCTCATGTAGGGAATTTTGGAAATGCAGCATCTACTTTAAGATGTTAAGTATCAGTTGCATGAGTTCCAATTAATCACCATTGCTCACTTACAAATGCAGGCATTCATGATTGTCAGCAAGTAAAATAAAAGTGTTTTTATAGGTGCACCCCCAATGAGGATGCACTGTCCTCCTACCAGAATCACTAAGTGCTCTGTTTTAGAGGTCACACCAATGCAGAGAAAGTATATTTAGAGATAAAGCCTCTGTATTTTAGTATTTCACTCTAATATACACAAACAAGGATTCAGCTGAGAACACCCATTCCATGAGCAGCTGGGACACTGCCACCAACTGGACAAATGAAAATACCTGGGGGAGGGGCATGACTAGGGGATTAGCTTGACTGAGCTGAACTTAAGCATTGCATTGTCATTGGACCGCCATTCTTGTCAAGGACTTCAATGGCAAACTCTGTGTTTGAACACAAGGCTTTTTGTAAGTTTGCATTGTTCCAAAGTACACTGGCCAAACGTCATCTATAGACTTCAAACCTGAGTCCTTGTGTTCTTGACATGCTGCTGAAGAGGGACACTTGAGTTGTCAGCTGATCAGCACTTCATGGTAAACTGGATCATACTACTGGCACAGTTGCTGGATAGACCAGACTAACCCAAGTATGTAGTAAAGGCCCTCTTGGAATTTCTAAGTTCAACTTGCACCCCCTAAGAAAGCGTCTTCCATATAGTGAGAGAGGTAAGGAATATGGAGTCCAAGTGGACCCAGTTCATGACCTGAAATGGGTGAGACAACGATGGAGAGGAATGTGGAAACCATGAAAGAGCACAAATGGAAGTATTTATGGAAGACTTAACTATGTCATGGCTAAAGGAGGATGAGAATCAAAAGTAATAGTTAAGATGGAGGAAATGAGTTAAACAGTGATGTATAATCAGTCTGCACTGTAGCCTCCAGGTAATCAATCTGCACTGCAGCCTCCAGGTAATCAATCTGCACTGTAGCCTCCAGGTAATCAGTCTGCACTGTAGCCTCCAGGTAGTCAGTCTGCACTGTAGCCTCTAGGTAATCAATCTGCACTGTAGCCTCCAGGTAATCAGTCTGCACTGTAGCCTCCAGGTAATCAATCTGCACTGTAGCCTCCAGGTAATCAATTTGCACTGTAGCCTCCAGGTAATCAGTCTGCACTGTAGCCTCCAGGTAATCAGTCTGCACTGTAGCCTCCGGGTAATCAATCTGCACTGTAGCCTCCAGGTAATCAATCTGCACTGTAGCCACCAGGTAATCAATCTGCACTGTAGCCTCCAGGTAATCAATCTGCCCTGTAGCCACCAGGTAATCAATCTGCACTGTAGCCTCCAGGTAATCAATCTGCACTGTAGCCACCAGGAATAGATAGTATTCTTGTGAAAGTTTAGACGTTAGTAGGAAGAAACAGATAAAGATCTGGAAGATTTTAATAGTATTTTAAAAGCAGGGGGAAATACCAGCATCCTGGAAGAAAGCTGTGGTGTCTGTATTACCCAAAGAGGGTAAAGGCCCATTCGACATAACCTCATATAGACACATTTCAATTTAAAACCATAATTATAAAGTATGTATATCTATACTAGATAAACAAATAGCAAAATAATGCCAAAATTGCTAGATCTGGATCAATGTGGTTTTGTGTAGGGAAGACAATCATTGGACAACATTAACAGAACAATGATGATCCAGAGAGAAGCAGAATGTAAGAAAATATCATGGTTGTTGGGTCTTGATGCAGTGAAAGCATATGACAGAGTAAACTGAATTTTTTGCGGCATGGAAACACTTTTACTCCATAATACAATAATAGCGCTAATAATGAGGATATATGAAGGATCAGAGACAAGAGTTAAAGTGGAAGGGTTCCTCTTCTTTAAGTTGTATTTGAACAGAGGAACCAAGCAGGGGGTCCTTCTTCCCCTTTATTATTTGCTTTATATAGAGAGCAATTGGAAAAGAAAATAAGGAAATCAGAAATTCAAAGATATAATTGGTATGGTAATCAAGAAAATTTGGCTTTATTTGCAAATGATTTACTTTTACTTGATAAATCCAGAAAAAGACATATTTGTGTTGTGGAACATTCAGAGACAGTTTCAAGTTTTTTAGGGTATAAAATTAATGAAAATAAAACAAAGGTTATAGCAGTAAATTTTGTAACCACGCACAATTTGGTTCAGCTACACTCATATTTATGGGAACATGATAAGATGAAGTACTTAGGAGTATGGAATAAAAAAGGCTTCCATTATGACAGCTAAGAATATGTGAGTAGAGGCGAAAAAAAATACAAAACCTGAGAAACTGGAAGCCCTTTATGGATATAGACAGTAAGATACAGGCAGTGAAAATGTTTTATACAGGTCAGACATATTTTATCAACCAGAGAAGAAGTTGTGGGCAATAACTAATAAAGAGTTGAAAGAAGAGGGCAAAAGTTAAGTGGGATAAGTTGGTCCTCGCAATAGCAGAACAAAGTGGTTTAAGATTATCTGATTTGAAGGGATATTTTAGAGTTATACAGTTAAGGTTCATATACATAACACAAGCAGAAAGTTATAATTCAAAGTGGAAAAGTATGATGGTAAAGTGGGGGAGAGGTAAAAAAATAAGGGTTCCCTATTAAAAGACCGAAGACGCATTCTTTCGAATGCATCTTAGTCAAACTCAAAAGCTTGAAACGACAAAATATCGAAGTGGCTTTTAAGCAAATTCTTTCCCTGGGAAGGAATTTGCTTGGCTGCTTCGTTACTTTGCCGTTTTCAGCACTGTAGTGTGGTGTCGGAGTTGGTATACATAAATGAGGGGGTGTGGGGTACAGTCCTTCACATGTGGGGGGATGAAGCCCTCCACTTAATGTAATGTTTAAAGTGTTTTATTTAATTTTTTTTTGTTGGAACAGTGATTTTTTTTTCCCTAGGAAAAAAAAAATCGCTGTTCTGACAGTTCGAAATTGTAAGCTTTCGCTTACATAGGGTTGATTAATCACCATTCGCTTTTTTAAGCGTTCGATGATCTAATATAGACCCAAAATAAGGAGAGAGTGGGTTTTTGGATGTAGATCATTAAAGAGGGTAATTGCAACCATACAACACATTATATTCATAAAGCTGTAGAAAGTATTTAAGAACCAAGCCAACACAGGTATGTAGAAAGGAGTTTTTGCCAACAGAGATGACTGCAAGTAAGGTTACAGAAAATAATCAACAGGGAGCTGGAATTTATTAGACAAAAATGGCAAATGAATTAAGGTACTGGGAGCAAATTACTGGGGAGAGAAAGGTAATAAAGTGGAATGAGGCCAAGAAGTTTGACTACAAGTTAGAGACTGCCTTCCCGACCAGGAACTGATATCAGAATAAAGGCAAAGAGAAAGGAATAGGGGAGTCTTAAGTGAACGACCAGCTCTGGTAAAGGTTTTAGTTAAATCTAGAAAAGAAGCTGCTGTTAAAAAAGGGATAATTAGTAAGGCATATAAAATATCCCATGATTACTAGAAGAACCAATCACAGGATATTAGGAAAGATTGGAAAAAGAGATTGGAAAAGCAAGTTACAAGGTAATAACCGGAGGACAATATTTATGGCTGCCAAGTATACAACAAAATCCAGAAGGTTTAAGACTTTTGCTTGGAAGTGTTTGCATAGGAGGTATTTTTATACCCTAAGCAGATTTCAAATAATTTTTCCTTTGGCAGATTGCAAATATTGGAAGTGTGATTTGAAAGAAAGAGGTAATTGGGAACATGTTTGTGGGAGTGTAATGAGTTGGCAGATTTAAAAAATTCCATACAGAGTACTCTGTTGGAAATATTGGGGCACAAATGGCTATAACTAAGGAAATTATTCTTTTTAGTTGGGGCACAAAATCTGAATTGCCTAGACGTAGTAAAGCCTTATAAAGTTTAATTCTGTTTGCTAACAAAAGAGCAATTACTAAAAAATGGAAATTGAAATCTAAATCAACATTATTCAAAGTACTAAATATTGTAAAAAAGATAAAAGAATTGGAAGATGGATATTTAGAAAAGGAAGGAGTAAATTAGATAGAAATAAATAGAATTTATGAGAAGAATTCATGCAGAATAATATTCTGAAGGAGACAGGTTGAAGAGAAGCAGAAATTGAGTAATTTATGTAATGTAGGACTGAAATATAGTCATAAAAAATAAAAATATGTAATGCATAATGTAAGTCAATGGAAAAACTGCTGATGTAGTTTGTTTCCTTTTTTATTAATGTATGCGTGCCTATGTCTTAAGTGATAATTTAATAACAGTGTTTAAAAAAACAGCTGAGGCAATGATAAGAAGCTGTGGCCAGAATGTAGGCAATGCTTGTTTGTGTTGTAAACCTAGAAGATAACAAAATAAACAAAGAGGTCTTCTGGGCAGCACTACTGGGGGAGTCTCCAGATCTGACTATGGTGGTCACTGATGTGAACACACAAGTGTGTGGCAGAGTCATGGTAAGGAAATCTGGTCCCCAGAGTGACATTCTCATTTTGTGCACCCCACTGGGATTCAAAATTACTCACATGTCAAACAGATTTTACTCCTTAGAAGACACAGCATACATTTGGTGACTGTATCTGTGGTTTGAGACATTTCTCAACATTTATGTTCATGCAAAATGATTGTGTATTTGGTTACATAACACATTTTGCCCATAACACATACACACACACACACACACACACACACACACACACACACACACACACACACACATACACACACACACACACACACACATATATATATATATATATATATATATATATATACACACACACACACACACACACACACACACACACACACACACACACACACACACACACACACACACACACACACACACACACACACACACACACGTATATAAAGAATGTTCCAAAATGAGCTTCATAAACTTCAGTAAGGTATATGTATGCACTACTGCCACAACTATTTCCTGGTAGAACATCATAAGATATCTGGCAATGAAGAAGGGGGCCTTGAAAACTTGAATGTTGCTGCATAGACTGCTTGGGAGTTTTTCTTCCACTCTGATATAAAATTAACATGTAAACATTCTTCCACTCCACTAAGAGATGTGTGTGCGTGTGTGTGTGTGTGTGTGTGTGTGTGTGTGTGTGTGTGTGTGTGTGTGTGTGTGTGTATATGCATATGGGCATATAAAGATATAAATCCTGAGACCAAAATCCTGAAAGTTCAAAATACTGAAAACTCAAAATACTGAAAACTCAAAATCCTGAAAACACACAAGATACCAACACTCACTATATTCCATTACAAGTGCATACAGAAATAAATAAAATGTATTTATTTATTTTATTTTATTTTACATTTGTTGATCGGGAAAGTTCGACTGGATATATGTCCATTTTCAGTGGAGGCCTGGGGAGAAAAGCTCCAAATACAGTAATGAAATTTTGAAAATATAGTTAAAAAGGATTTTTGACTATTAAGACTCAACTTAAACTTTTAACATAATTAATATACATATTTTTTACAAGTACATTCATAGAGAATAACATAACACAGAGAGTTATTACATAGCTAAATAAAAATTATTTAGGAATAGTTAAAAAGGGAAATAATCGAAGCAAGAGGAATCCAGTGCCAATAGACTTAAAAATGAGAAGCAAAAGGGAGACAGTGACAGTCAGGATTTGAGCATGGACATAGCCATTGTGATTTTAGGAAGGTTTTACATTGTTGTTTGAAAAGAGGAGTGGATGTCAGGGATGTTTCTCTTGGAAGTTTGTTCCATGGGATGCCAATCGAGTTAGTAAATAGGCAGTCCCTAGATTTGTTATTGGATTTTAGGGTAGAGACAAGTACTCTGTTAGCAGATCGTAAGGTTAAAAGATTTTGATAGGGGCTAATAAGGTTTCTGAGTATGGCAGCATTTGAGGGATGATGCAAGATCTTGTGAATGATTATGAGTTGCTGAAAAAGAAACTGAATATGCAGTTCTAACCATCCGAGAAGTTTGAGATTTTTACAGTGGTGGGTATGAATTGGGGCATCAGTGGCAAATCTGGCTATGTTGTTATAAGATGTTGCCAGCTTATTTATATTGCTTTTGGAGAGGTTAGTATAGATAGGTGAGGCATAGAAGAGGGTAGAGATTAGGTGAGTTTGGGCAATAGTAGTCCTGGCTGAAGAAGTAAGAAAGGATTTAATTTTGTACAGAGAGCCCAGTTTTCTATTAACTGATTTGATAGTTAGATTGATATGAGTGTCAAAATTAAGACTGTGATCAATTGTTATCCCTAAACGTTTGGTGGTTGTGTCAGGAGCTATTAATGTACCATTTTTAGAGATGACTGTGAAGTTTATGGTGGGGGATTTCTGAGTGGGAGTGAACAACAGTAATTTAGTTTTTGTACGGTTACGGAGGAGACAGCATTGATGGAACCAGTTTTCTACTAAGGTAAATATTTTTTGGGTTGTGGCTTGAAGTTGGGAGGGCGAGGAGGTAGCACAGATTAAGGATGAGTCATCAGCATATTGTATACAGGTGGTTTGAGGAAGGGAGGCTGACAGATTGTTAATGAATATAGTAAAGAGGAGCGGTCCCAAAATTGATCCTTGTGGGACTCTGAGAGTAATAAGGAGCAGAGAGGACAGTTCATTGTCCCAGAGGACTGCTTGCTGTTTTATAAGTAAGATCAAATCCATTTGACTGTTAGTGTATCTAATGAGAGAGATTTAAGTGTATCTATTAATAGTTCATGATTTACCATGTCAAATGCTTTGGAGAGGTCAATAAACATGGCAGAGGATAGGAGATTGTTATTTCAATGTTTATTTATACAGTCTGTAAAGGATAGGAGAGCTGTGGTGGTGCTATGATGTGGTCTAAAACTGTGTTTGCAGTCTACTAGAAGGTGATTTTGGAGGAGATGAGTAAGAAGTTGGTGATGAATACATCTCTCCATAATTTTTGCTATCGGTAAGAGTAGGGCTATTGGGCGGAAGTTTGAAAGTTCACTTGAATTACCTCCCTTGTGGAAAGGGATAGTATGTGAAACTTTCCAGATGTTAGGGATGGAACATTCTGTAATGGTTTTTTTAATTAAAATAGAAATGGGGAAGGCAAGTACTCCAGCTGCCAATTTCAAATATTCAGCTGGAAGTAGACCAGCTGATGGGGTACAAGGTTTGAGTTTCAGTAGTAGGTTGTGTATGTGAGATGTGGGAATCGGTTGTAGTTGAAATAGGGGTAATGAACTAGTCGACACAGGTGAGTTAGATGTGGACACTACTGGTAAAGAATTGGCTAGAGAATGAACAGTTTCAGAGAAAAATTTGTTGAAAGTGTCAGCAATTTCGCTAGAAGAATCTTCTTCTTCTTCTTCTTTCAGCTTTTTCCGGTTGGGGTCACCACAGTGGATCATCTGTCTGCTCATGATTGGCAGTGGAATTTTACGGTGTCAAGTTGCCAGCCCAGCACCCAATCTTCCACAGAAGGCACACACACGCACACACTCACACCTAGCACACATTTGGAGTGTCCAATCCACCTACTGCATGTCTTTGGGATGTGGGAGGAAACTGGAGCACCCGGAGGAAACCCATGCAACCACAGCGAGGACATGAAGACTCCGCACAGAAGGCACTCCAGCCGAGAATCGAACCGGAGAACCTCTTGCTGTGAGGCAGCACCACCGTGGCCGCCAATTTCGGTAGAAGAATGTTGAGTCAAATTAGAGAGGGTGGGTGTTTTAGAGTGGCCAGAATGAAGTAATTTATTTATTCCTGACCTGAATTTTTGTGGGTTTTGATATTGGGTTTGTTGGAATTGTAGGTAATAGTTTTTTTTGTCAAGGAATATGGCTTCCTTAATGGCATTTCTCAGTTGACAAAACTTTAAGTGATCAGTTTGCCTTTTTGTATGTCTCCATTTAATCCAGATTTTATTTCTAAGTTGCATTTTTTGCCAAGTCTCTTTTGTGAGCCAGGGAGCTGGTTTGTTCTTAATTCTGATCAATCGAGAAGGGGCATGGTGGTCTAGTATTTGTAAAAATTTTATTGTTAAAGTATGAGACAGCTTCCTCTAGAGGTAAGTGTTTTAAGCGGGTCCAATTGCAAGCTTTAAGCTCAGCTTGAAAGTTAACTGGGTTTAGATTTGTTGTATTTTGGGTGGTTCTGAAGTTTACTTGATTGGGTATTGAAGTTTTTAGCTTTGTTATAAAGGTAAGAGAGTGGTCACTGATACCATCGGGAATTATGCCTGTTTTATAAAATTTGGGGTTACTGTTAACTAGTATCCAATCTAAAGTGGTTTGTTTATTGCTAGATTTTATAAAATTGGGGGTTACTGTTAACTAGTATCCAATCTAAAGTGGTTTGTTTATTGCTAGATTTGTGAGTTCTTGTAGGGTGGGTGATGGTTTGATAAAAGCCATGAAGGTTAATGAGGGTAGTAGAATTATTGGCAATGCAACTTTTCCAGTCAATGTTGAGATCACCAAGGAGTATGGTTTCTTGGGGGAAATTTGAAGAGAGCCAACATAGGATGTTTTCAACTGTATTAATGTTATTACCTGGGGGGATGTAGGAGCAGATAATATAAATGGATTTATTAGCATTAATTAGAAGCTTGGCCATTAGGATTTCGGCATTGCTAGGTAAAGAATGAGTAATATCTAGGGCAGGGAGTTGCAGCTCAGATTTATATAATATTGCAACCCCACCTCCTTTTTTGTTAGGGCGGTCTAATCTAATTATGTTATAGTCTGGGGGGATAATATCATTGTCATTGGTGGTTGGTTTGAGCCAGGGTTCAGTTAGGCATAGGATATCAAAGGAGTGTAAGTCTAATAGGGCATGTAGGTGGCTCATTTTATTATTTAAACTATGGATGTTTAGGTGGGCTATATGGAGAGTGATTTTGCTAGGAAAGGGGGTGCAGGAGGTGTCTGGATGGGGGGATTGGGAATAAGGGATATGAGAATTTGGGCCTGGGTTGGGATGAATGTTGCCATGTAGTAGTAGGTACTGTTGTGGTATAAGAGACAGTTTCAGTAGTTTATCTAGAATAGGGATAGTTCTTTTGATTTGGAAATATTTGAAATGGATTGTTCTATGAAATTGAGGTTGAATGTAGGCTGATGAGGATGTAATATTACAATGGGATTTTGAAGTATAAAGGGTGATAGGGGTAGTTTGTTTTAAGGGGAGGAATTTCAGTTAAATCTAAGGATTTATAGCAAGTGAACTTATAGGATAGAAGCAGAGGGCAAAGTATTACAGATAAGAGGAGCATGTTGGAGCGTGTTTTAAAGTTAAAGATGGACATAATGAGTGGAGTGTGGTAGGAGATACAGGGAGAGTTGGTATGTACTAAGTGTGAATACAAGGAGACTGAAGTGAGAACAGTGGAGAGTAATGGGGAGGGTCTGTGTAGTAAGGGATGAGTATAAGGGATTAGGGGTGGGACTATGTTAAAGGATTAGAAGAAGATAAAGAGGAAAGGAGGGAGTGGATTGATAAGTATGTAACAAGGTTAGTTAGGTTAGTGGATAATGAATGAAGAGGGTGTGGTTTAATGAAGTATAAGGTTAGCTGCAGTGAGGGTGGGTGAGATTTGGGGCTAGGGTAGGGGAGTGGAGTGAGCCCGCAGGGCGAACGGAGCGGGTAGAACTGGAAGGTAAGTACAACAGAAAAAGTATTAGCTGTCTTTAGTGTTTTGGCTTCAAACTGTTGAAATTAGGGGGAGAATAAAGGTAAAGCAAACTGTTAACAATACAAAAATTTAGCAAAAAGATTATGAAGGTGATATTCAAATTTAAATCCTTTAGCAAGGGGATTAGGACAGTAATAATCACTACAAAAAGGATTAGGACTTCTAGGCTAGATATTTAAAAGCTGTGGTAGAATACTGCCATCTAGTGATCAGTGGGAAAAAGGCAACGGTGAGAGGTAAAAGCAGGGGTCTTAATTCCAAAGTAAGGAGGTATGGTAAAAAAAGACTAGGTTGTGGCAGTGGGTAGGGGTCTGCATTTGTCTGCTAGACCTTTCATAGAAGGGTTACCAAATAAGTATAGTCAGTACACGTACTGATGATAAAGTAGGTAAATTGCAACATACATGAAACAATGCTTCTTTTGGAGTTTACTCTTTAGAAAGCCTTGCAAGCAAACAACTTCAGGGGTGTCTTCAGATTTAGTAAGAGGAATTATTCTTTAGGTTTATGGCAGGGAGGGAGCACCCGGATCACTTTAATGAAACAATGCTGCTTTTGCAGTTTACTCTTTAAAAAGCCTTGCAAGCAAACAACTTCAGGGGCGTCTTCAATTTTAGTAAGAGGAATTATCCTTTAGGTTTATGGCAGGGAGGGAGCACCTGGATCACTTTACATGAGTGGAGTCAAGCAGCTCTAAAAAAATGCAGCCCCAGTAGCAGGGAGAGGAGGATGCTGAGGAAGAGGGTTTGAAATTCACACAAACTATATTACTGTTCTCCAAGTATAAGCAGGAGGGCAAGCCCCCAT